>NW_010329383.1:20886-28449 GCF_000700745.2 Antrostomus carolinensis | reverse complement strand
CCATCATATCCAAGTCCTCTGAATTTGGTGAAAGTATCTCCAGAAAAGAGTCTATATTCACCGCTAGCTAATGCTACCAGACTCATCTTGGTCTCTATCAAAATATGAGTTTGTTCATTTGGTATCTTTTCGTGCTTTCTTTTACCAAAAGAGTTAAAGTGTTGAATGTGGGACATAGATTTACATTCATCTCGGGAGATACTACCTACCTATCAGATTGTATCTGACTGTACCTATTGTAAAATGTGCTCAGACCAATACCTTTTCTATCTTCTTACATTGTTATACTGTATATGAATGAAATATATGCTATTTTAATTTGTGGGATAAGGCAATATTTTAATCTTCTATTGAGATTTAATTGGAACATTACACAGTTGTCTGTATCTTTAAATGTTTATGCACACTTTTCTGAAGTATTCAACACTGGAGGCAGGATTCTGAGACAGATGAACCAAATATCTATCCAAATATTTTGATCTTAATATAGATACAAATGAGCAATTGCAAGAAAAGAGAAATTGTTTCAGTCCAGTTTCTGTTAGGAAGGTGTAAACATCACGAGTTAAGCCACAGTGATAAATAGTGTTTCTAATTGGCATCCTTGCTATTCGTTTCAGAGAGATAAATGGTCAAAGAAACTGAGCTACCCTCTTGTACCTAGAGATGAATCTTCCAGCACAGGATTAATGTACTTTTGTGGTGATGGTTTTCCATCACTGCTACATAGAATTGGCTGATAATGCTTACTGTTACAATTCTTCTTAAAATATATGGGTGAAATAAATGTGTAATGGTTAACACTGAAGTAAAAAAAGAAAGTCTATCATGTTTGTTAGTGGAGTACAGCAGCAATTAATTTTATGGCTAATGTGTTAGGTATGGAAAGTGTGCAAACTAGGTAATAAGGATGTGTTGCATCAAGCATTCTTATAAGACATCTATAAATCTATGGGGTACTTTTCAAGACACTTTGAAAACTAAATTTAACAACAGTGAAATTCAGGTGAAACAGCAATGTAAAAATGATGTAAATATAGACTTAATCAGTAAAATAAGTTGTATCATCGGCATTATAAGATAAATGGACAGCAGATGTAGTTCACAAATTCATATGTACTTCTGAATGTTTAGGGATAAAACAAGATGATTAAGGGCTGTATTGCAGAAGAAACTGTTTTCCTGAAGATATCTGATTGATAGATACTATTTATTTTGCCTCTACTAGCCAAAAGTATCATGTATATGAAAATAACATTTTGGAAATTTTGTTGTAATCCTTACATGATGTTGGTAATAAAACATCATTAAATTCACACATTTTTTTAAATGGGCAATCATATAGTATTTTTTAGAAAAACTTCCAAACCTCTATAAGAATAGGAAAAGCATTGCCCTCATGCTTAGGGCAATGAAATTTTGCATAGCAAAATGGCCACAAGTCCTGCTGTTTACCTTGGTCAGCATATGATAAATTCAGGTGAGTGGTAGATGCTGCTCAAGAATAACCAGGATGCACAGTAGTGATGACATCTAATGAACAGTAGAAACAGAAGCAGTAGATTATTGCCTCCATTTCTTCTGCCTGACAACACCACTGTGTCACTAGAGCTCCCTCCCCTACCCCTCTACTCTATTTGTTTCACAGGAATGATCCACATTCTCACCCTTCTCCCATACTGCTCCATCCTTTTGATGACAAAATTCAGCTTTACCTACACTGCTGTGCAACCCAAGCCAGTTCTTTTCATGGATGCTAGAAGGACAAATTAAATTACAGGAAAAGTACTTCTGTAATAGTCAAGACTACACTGGAGGTATGTCAAATACCAAAAAAATAATAAAAAAAAAAAAGTATAGGAAACAGCATTTTACCCTGGTGGTGTTCATATTTGTAGTGTATTAAAAGGCATAGCAGCATATAAACATCAATTTTATGTTTGCTAATACCTTGACAAAAAAATAGAAAAGTCATTGTCTCACACTAAATCATGTTATAATCTTTCATGGAATGGAAGGATTCAGTCACATTAAGTTCTACTGAAAAGGAACATCTTCTCAGCTCTAGGTATCTGTGATCTGTCTAAAAATAAAAACTAAAAATGCAGAAGAACTTAAGTTGATTAGGAGAGCCAGAAGAACAAAATTATATGTTACAAGTCCTCTACATATAGACTAATTCACACATACTTTACAATTAGATATTTTTTCAATAGATTACACTGCACAGGACTCTCCAAGGCCTCCTTTGTCTTCAACAAGTTTTAGATCAGTTCTGATAATGTCATAAGTCCTTAAAATCTTGCAGTAGTGGCAGTCTCCACAAAAAATTTTCTTTCATTACGGAAGCATATTTTGCTGCATGTGTATAAATATATATTCTAAAATTCATATTTTTATTTAAATAAATATATTAAATTATATTAGGTTTTACATAATACCTTTATAACTTTTAAAATAAATATGTATGCTAGGAAAGAACTACACTTAAATAACCTATGTAAACATATTGCATACTACTAGACCTTAAAATTACGTTTGAAAGATAGTACAGAGTTTCTCAAGGGTTTAGACTTATAAATTGTGATTTCATAGACAATGACAAAAAGATAATAAAAAATAACCTGTTCTTTAAGGCTAAGCATTTGTCCTAGATAATAAAATTCCTCATTTCCATACACAGCTGAGGAAAAAAAAATACTTTGTCACATTGAGTTGGTTTCACTCATCTGACCTAAAAGACTTAGTAAACCAAAATGTTTTATATTTATTTATTTATTTTAATTTGGGACTCCATATGACAAATCACGTGGAACTTGACTGAAAGGTAGTTAAGCTCCTGAAAGAACAAAGTATGCCTGTAAAAAAAAAAAACAAACAAAAAACCCCCCAAACGATAAAATCCCCCTGTATACCTCTCCAGTCAGAAACACAAGGTTATGGGAAACTGTACAGTAATAACAGACACTCTTGTTTTAGGCTCTTGGACCTTATGGAAAGAAATAGTTTTCTTAGGCTCTGTGTATTAATACTAGGTGCTATTTCTGCTAATGTAAGCATATTGAACACTCTTGTGGAAATTGCTGTTGTTTTAGATTTTTATTTTCCCCTCCCCTCTCTACCTCTGCCCCTACTCCCCAGTCATTATAGTGTTTCCTGCTTTTTCATTAATTTGGGGATTCTAGATGCTTTTTCCCTTCACTGACTGAAATACTTCAATGGCTTCTGTTTCCTATTCTTTTTTAGTGATCTGGCAGCTGAGCCATAATGGAAGAGTTAAGCAAAGAGTCCAGTCTGAGCAGTTTATAGTACTATGTCTTGTGTCTTCCTGACATAAACCAAGACCTCTTTTTTGCCTTGCTTAAGGTTTTTTTGGGGTTTGGTTTTGTTTTTTTTTTTTTTTTTGTTATTAGTTTTATATTTTTTTAAAATATTCTGAGAATTATAACAAATATTTGAGTGAGTTTTTCTGGAATGAAATAACCATTCAGAAGTAACCTCTCACAAAAAAGACCTTTACCATTCTGTGCTCCACCAGAATTTATTGGTTGGTAGTCAAGGATGGGATATAGGAGAAACTGCATGGGAGTTTCTTGAGGGAAAAAAGGGAATTAAATCAAAGGTTCTCACAACGTGGAAGAAAAGTTTAAAAATCAAACAGTTATTTATTTTAAATTAACAAAGTAATGAACAAAACCCAAATGCTAAAATTACTTTTCCTGAAAAAATAATTTAGTATTGTAGGCTGTGTACAAGAAAGTTAAAAGTATGTTACACAGGCTTTGAGGGATTTTCTGAAAACAGGTGCCTTCATATGACAGGTTCACAGATCTTTTTCTATGACAGCATCAAGGAAGCATTTTGAGATGGGATAGAGTGAAACATTTGTCCTTTGAAAAAGCAGACTAAGCTTGGTCAAGAACAACTGATTACTATGGTCCTTGTTTCCCATCCTGTGGATCCAAACTACTTCTGCAGCTATGTAACAGTATAGCAGTTTTCATTTATGGTCATAGAGCAAATAACATGTCAAATTGCAGTGAAGATTTACTTGGCTTCTCCAAAAGAGTATTAAGAAATTTTTGCTTACGGACAATGTACTGTATTCATGTTAGTATTTCTACAATAAATGAAAAAATAGTCACTTTCAATTTTTTTTTTTTTTTTGTCATTAATTATCTATTTTATCCCAACATATCTCTGTCTTCTTCAGCAAAGACACTACTTTCTTTGCATGTTTCTTCTCATTTCACTCTTTTGGTGGCTGGCACTCTCATGCTTTGTAAAGGGAAGTAGGGAAATTGACACTTTATACTCAAGTTTGATAAATTAATTCTTTTCCTTCTTGTTTCTTGGTAAGTGGATCATTAAGCTGTATGTCCTTGACTCTCCCTGATGGTAGGATGAAAGTATATAACAGCAAAAGGGTTTACTTTTGAGTAAATTTTTACTTCCAACATATGGTTAATAATATATTTTTTATATATATTTTCCTAATATACTACATGACTGAAAATGTGTTAAAAAGATTAAAATATGATATGCTTCATGTTTTCAAAAGTCCTGTTGAAATTTGTTGCCTTACCATCTTAAGCTTGCATTTCCACTTGCATTACATGCAGATTATAATATGAAGAAAAAAAAAAAGAAACTCCACCAAACCATTTTTTATAATGTACATCCTTAACTGACAATAAGTAATTGGAAAAGGATTTTTGTATTTGTAAGGTTTGACCTTGACATTGTTTGTGTAGGCCTCCAAAGCAATTATTGTAGAAACGGAGATGGAAAACAATGGCAAAAAGCAGACAGAAATGCTTGAATTAGTGCAAATCACAAACATAGCTGAGTGGTATTAGATGACAGTTTGCTTTTAATGAGGGAAGACATGAAGTAATTAAATCTTGACATACAATTATGAAAAATATCAGGTAACACGCCTGCTATGCAATATAAAATAAGAAAAGACATTTTCTGAAAACTTGCCTGATGCTTTGTCATCTGAGACTGTTCTTTATGAGTGCAGGGTGAAGGTCAAGGAGGTATCTCAACTCCATCAATCCTTTGGACAGTTACAAATGACCTTTCACTTTTCATAAGACATTCAATATTCTGAATGGGGGGGGTACATTTTTCTGTGTTTAGAAAATAGCAAAATTGAAACCTTTTACAGCGCACAAGGTGCATTTGCGTTTGAATCTCCGGAACAGCTTATTCATTCTTAAATGTTCATTGACACCAATATCTCATTTACATAAGCTAAATTCTTTTAAAATGCTGTATCTATTTCAACATGTACTTTACCTTTTCATATTTGTATTGCATTAATTTTTATGCTATATTTTTCTTATTTTTTTAATGTGTATTTTCTGTTTTCTTCAAGTAATATTTTAAAACACTATAGTGCATTCAGATGTATGGGTTTAAACTGTTGCTGCTCCGATTTTATATTGATGCAAATCCAAGCATTACACCACTTTTTGTTTCATATTTACTTTTAAAGGATTAAATCCTGAAGTCTATTTAAGTCTTGGTCTTTCAAGGTGGGTACAGAAATTACATTATTTGAATGTGTACCACTGGATACACATTTCTGTCTGACTTATGCAGTTTAACTTATCCATAGGCATTTCTGTGTGTAACTAGAGCTTGTTCTTTGGTCATACAATCTTTGATTCCAATGGTACTGGTGTCAGGTAAGAATTAACGATTCAATTGTTGTTATTTTTGTAATGAATAAAAAAATGCTGGAAAGCTACTATTTCATCTATATTTTGTGAAGTCCTAAATATTTTTTCCCTTTTCCACATAGATTCATTATTTTTCTCCCATTTGTTACACAAAACAAAGAAACTTGGAATTCTGGGCAAGAACTGTTGCTAGATCTGTCCCAGTACTTTCCATGTTATGAGTAGGTAATCCTTTTGCTAACTTAAGTTGTGCTTCAGTGTATAAATATAGAGAAAATAAAGGAAAAAAGACAAGGATAAATATATGTAAACATTACAAAAGAACAGCATCTCTTAATTAAAAAAATGAAAACAAACCGTTTTGAGATAGAACATAAAATAGACTGAGACCAGTCTTGGAACACACATGAAAACTTACATAGAGAGAAGACAAATGCATCTTTTATAATCTCTTAGCTCACTTGCTATATTTAATCAAAGAAGCTAGAACATATAATATAATTCTATCAGTTTAGAAGAATCTATCACTACTTTTAGTACTGAAATTTCGGTGTGCTTTCAATTAAACATAATTATTTATTTAAATAATACATAATACCTCATTCATTGCTTATAGATATATTATTCAAGTTCTGCCATGGGCAACAATTTGAAATAAAGCATAGGCATTTTTATTAGACTTGAAAAGCTATTCAGAACAGAATTATTAAAATCTCAAATTGGATAAACCAAAGTGACATTCAGAAAACTTTAGTAATCTGTTTTAAAAAATATCTTGCTATAGTCTTCAAAATCTTGTGATTTAGTTTACCTACACTTTACTGTGTATTCACTACTTATGCCTTACTTTGAGTTAGATTCCCTACTCAGACCAGTGTAAATCATGAGTTAGCAGTTTATGAAACATTTTTTTTCTCTCTAACTTTCTTCACAGCTAAACCCTGAAATGGAAAATAGGAAGAAGCATTTCAGAACATTTTAGGGAAGGACTCCAGGACAAATATTGTCCAGTGTGTGCCCATCTACTTATAAAACCTCATTAGCATGAGCTGGCATTCCAGAAATTTCAACAAAATGAAATCAAACAGAATTGTAATCTTCATAAGTAGATGTCAGGTAAACTTTCCTAAGACTACTTATGTATCAAGACCTAATAGGTATATACATGCAAAGAATAATGGAAGGTGCTATTTACAAATTTCAGAAAACTTTCTTTATTTTTTTGTGCGGTACATTCAGTTTCAAAGTAGTTGAAGAAATAAGGGCAAAGCATAAACATAAGCATTCCCCTATTTTATAGAAAAAAATACCAATAAAAGCTAACAATTCAAAATTTTAATGCTATTAAAAAAAAAAAAAATCATGTTTCATGAATTGTCAATCCCTGTATTATCTGGCAAAGTTGAAGATTTGAGAAAGTAGAAAAAACAATCATCTCTTCCCCCCCCCCCCAAATCTTTTAAAAGACTTTGTATGTGTCTTTCCTGGAATGACAAAAATTATTTGAATTTCTTCCTTATAATGGTAGAAGTCTATATTTTAGCAGAGAGCTTCTGAAAATAAGTCTATTTAAGTGCTGATCTGTTTTCCTGTTGAGTCTTATCACACTAGTGTGTGAGCTCTAATTTGGTACTAGCAAGTACCGAGTTTGACATATACTATGGTTAGTCTCTTGGGTTTATGTATAAATGGAGATATATATTATAACAAATTGGTAAAAATAAAGAATCTGGTCAATGCAAGACATTGCATGTTCTCTTAAGCAGTTATTTGTTTGAATGTGTGAATGTTAATTAGACTGTCAGTGCAAAATTTGGGCCTTAAGGAACCTTTAAAAATTAAATTGGTGTAGATAGCCTACTGAGTTCCTGCT
>NW_010329383.1:0-20873 GCF_000700745.2 Antrostomus carolinensis | reverse complement strand
TGATCTTTCCTTAAATGTAGATTATCATGGTGGAAATAGAGACCCAGCAGATGAGTTTTTCCTTTTTTTTCTTCTTTTCTCTCTCTCTCTTCCCCCCCTCCCCCTGTTAAGACCTCTGTCTTCTTGGTCTGAAACTAAGGCTCAGACTGTGAAACTGGGAAGGAAAAGACCAGAAGTACAAAAAAACACAAGTGGACTAAAGTCTAGTGAAATAAAATTGATTTAAACATATTCATGGCTCTGATTGTAGATCAAATAAATACATACTTATCTACAAAAGCAGTGACTTTTAGCCAGGCCAGATATATTGAAATAATATACTATCTTATTTTAAAAAGCAAACCAGAAAAAAACAAAGGAAATTAAACATAGGAAAAAAATATAATGCATCATTATTGTGGAGACTTTACATTAACAAAAATAGGAAACTCAGTTTTGGTTCCCAGAACAACCATCATTCAGTCACACTGAGAATACAAGAAAATACAGTGAAGCTAATACTGCACAGTATATGGCATAGAAATACAATATAATATGTACAGAAAGTGCAAAGCAGCAGAGTTATGGTTGCTGTGGGAACCATACTTTGAATTTAATGACATTTGTTTGTGTCATATCTCAATCATAATGTTGCATTAACGTAGTCATTTGCATTTAATTCTATGTTACGTTCCCAGTTTAGAAGAACACATTTGCAGTTGCTCATGTCTCTGCTTCCAACAGTGATTCAAAATTATATACTTTCTAAGATTATTTTGACAGAAAGATATATAACCTCATGATGGAGCATCTCATTACCCTGGCAAGAGACCTTGTTACAGGCAGTAGTTTGTGAAAGAGTTAGGTATCAGTAACTAAAAATCTTGGTTTATTAACTATGCTATTGTGCTATTACACCGGTACTTTCATAGGTGAATATTTTGTTATGAACGATAGAGTGCTTAATTATTTCTTAGTGACCACAACTTCAATGTAAGGGGTCTGAAGTCTTAAAAAAACAGAAATGTATAATCCAGTTGATTCAATTTGTGCTTTATTTCTTTTGAGAACATAGGACATCAAACTGGGAAGAAGATAGAGTCCCTTAAGACAGAGGTCCACAAGCTTCTGTAATCTCTTCTACTACAGAAAAGCACTGGGGTGAACAGCTACTAATCAGGATAAGGAAAACTGTACATGGAGATAAAGCATAGAATGAACATTTTATTTAAAAACAGTCTAACAGACAATATGACAAATAAAAACAAAAGAAATGTACTAGGTATAAAATATTCAATAATACTTTGGAAGGAATTTGAATTTAATTCTGTATGGTACTGTTATTGAAATGATGTCCCCTAGGCGATCTATGCAGAGACCAAGACCCTTTTCTCCTAGGAGCTAAACAAGCAAAGGCAAACGTACTGTTCATACCTCTCTCATAAAGAACCATCACTGAAATGAAGATACATATTATGAGAATAAAGGTAAAATAATGACCCCTAAAAGAAGTTAAAAATTCTAATCAATTTTACCAGGAGAGTGACTTCACCTTGAAAATTCCACCTAATTTTATTTTAAAACTAAATTCTAGAATTTTTTTATTGAGCATATATAGAGAAGCCTGACAGGATCTCAACATCTCAATTTATTTAAAATAATGGTTAGGGCATGTTGCAAGGGTGAAAGCCAACAAAGAGTGTGAGACCAAAGGAAAATAAAATAAATAAATAAATAAATTAACCGGAGTGATTATGAGAGAAGAAAATATGAAAAAAGGAGAAGAAATAAAATATAAAATATGATAAAATAGAAAACATACTTAAAGCTGAAACATATATTTAGTTACCTTTTCTGTACTGTTTAAAAATCCCTACTACTAGAGGAGAAAGGAAATGGAGAAGTCCTGCACTCAGGCCATAGTCTGGACCAATTCATTCAATATATCCTGCTGACAGTACTCAACTTGTCAAGCCTACATATTTTTTAGAGGCATGTCATAAAAGGTATATACAACTCTACTTCAGGAATTTTACATTGAAGACTTCCAGTGTTAAAACATTTGAAGTGTTGGTACATGATTAATACATAAAAATGTAGCAAAGCTATCATTTATTACTTATTTAAAAATCATGTATAACTTATTTAAAAATAATTTGGTAAAAGATATATCAAGTATATAAACCCCTTCACATTCTCTGAAAGACTGTCTACTTTCAGCATAAGCAAAAAAAGAAACAAAACCAGCTACTAAATAAATTAGTAGTGGAGTCATATCCAACCCTTACTTGGCTAGATGAAGTGGAGATAGTGGAACAGTTTTATTCTGAAACTCATTCAGTTAAAACAAGTCGTATGTGGGCCCCTATACTATAAATTACATATTCAGATGCATATTTTTTTGTAGACAAGCAGATCTGAACTTCAGAAGGGACTATTCAATCACTTAGTCTGACTTCCTATATAACATAGGCCATAGAATTTCACCCAGCTACTTATGTCTTTAACCTAATAACTTCAATTTGCAGAAACATATTTTTTTTCCAGAAAAGCCTGAAGTCTTGAGGAGCTGAACAGATATATGGCTTCTACTGTTAGCTTGTTTCACTGAGTAAATGACATTGTAGTATTAAAAAATGTACCCTCCTAATGTGAAGTTGTTTGTCTTCAGCTTACCACTGTTGGGTCTTGGTATGTCATTCTCAAATTGTCCTTTAGTTCTCTGTGCTTTGTTTCAGTGAAAGCCCTGTAAAGTTTATTGAAGAGAAATCTCAATAATTACTTTTTGATGAGTTAAACAAAATGTTTAATAATTTTTGGCTCTTATCTGCATGAGATCTTATTTTTCAGGTTGCTCCCAAATAGTGACTCAGAACTGAATGTAGTATATGTTCTGTTAATTACATTTAGAGAGGTAACTTCTAGCAGACTTTTTTTCAAGCAGCAAAAAAAGTCTTGAACTGATTGCCTAGAATCAATATGAATCAAGACATTTACTTTTTTCAAACTCTGGATATACAGGTTTTTTGGAACTTCTTTTTGTGTGCCAGATCTCATCAACATGATGAGATCAGCTATTGGTATCCTTATCTGTTTGCATACTATGTTTGTCAAAATAGACGATTATTAGGATCCTTGTTCTTTTTTTCCCTCCTGACTTTGTCACAGGCTTATTATTGTGCAGCAGAAACCCTCACCCCTTTCTCAGTTGAGGCTGAAGTATTATAAGCCCTAATGATGAAAATCTGTTGAGATGGAAATCTTAGGAAAAATCTTGAATCATTTATTTTATTGTTCCTAGGCATCTTTGCCTAATATGGGTTGGTAAATGACTAATTAAGAAAACTGAACATCTGAAGGGCTTTTCAAATATGCTTAATGCCTTTGATATGGTACTTCTTATAGAAAATGAAGAAATATGCATCATACTTGGGCACAGACAAAGACAAGGCAATAGTATGAAAATCTCCTAAATTCTTTTCAAAGGTGTGATGATATCATAGTATGAAATGGAACCAAATCTCAAACACAGTTATCAGGAGCTCATGGCCTAATTACAGACCTAGCATGAAGTTGCCAATTTCAAATTCAAGCCATATTCAAGGTCTGTTCTCTGAGAAACAAGGCTTCTATTCTACCACTTGCCTGCATATGGTCACTGAAGAGATTTGAAAACTTAACTTTAGCTTTTTTCCCCCCTTCTCCATTTATTTACCAAACACAATTCTGTGGATATTATTTTATAACATAATGGTCTTCACTTAGTTATGTTTGTGTACTTTGAGGGAGTCAAGAAAAATAAGCTTCCCTACTTTGTAGAGGCATTAATTTGTTGGTAAGCAATATCTTGTTTTCTTTGAAAAGTTTTGTTTATTTATTTATTTATTTATTTACTAAGAGGCCTTATATGATTCCTTCCTGTCCTGTCATTACAATTCAAGTTATTATTATATTTTTGCTCTCATCTGAGTTGTATAGTTTACTTTAAAGATACACATTTGAAATACTTATCTCTAAGAAATATATTTTTCTGTTAGTTGTATGTTTAATATGGATGGCTTACTGATAATTATAGTTGTTTGACATTACCCATCTCACAAACAATGTGCCACTCAGGTTTTTCTGGTTTTTGGTTTGTTTGTTTGTTTGTTTGTTTTCCTTCTCAGAAGCTTACATTCACTGTTTTGCCTCTGTTTGAAGCAGTTGAGGGCAGATTAAGAATTTGAGAGTGGGGAGAGGAAAGAAGAAGATGACTGAAAATTCTTGAGATGGGATAGCCTAAGAAGTTCTTGCTGAATTCAAGATCTTAGAATTGGGACCTGAAAAACAGCTGCACAAACCTGCAGTAAGATATATTCAGCAGTGAAAAATCTTAAGCTAAGGTAACGGAAGCAGAACAAAAAGAAAAGAAAAGAAAAGAAAAATGATAAAAAATTCCCAAGCTCCATGATGAAAGTAGTCCTCAAAGCCCAATTTTCCTTTTACTTCTGTTGCTGCAGAATCCCATTTTATAATCACTTCCCACCGGAACAGAAGAAAAAGGAAGAGAAAATTAACCCTTTAGGAACCTAAAAGGAGATAATGTGCCATTGTATCATACAGAAGAATACTGAGGCCATAATTTGTGAAGTTATTTCGTGGACCCTTCTTTCTTCACCGCAGCTTAACTCTTTGATGAATCACAGACGGGATTTATATCTTTTAAGAAAGTTCTGAAAAGAGAAATCCTTGGAGCTATTGTACGCAAAATCCTAATAATTAGGCAGTAACTGTTCCCCATTATCTTTTAAAAAACATCACCTTCAGTTTCTTAGAAAAGCTAACATTTAATGACCATTGAAAATACTGGAAATGTTATGTGGAATACTATAGACACCTTCAGAAAAGTTATTAAGGCCCAAGACTACTGATTTTCCTTATGCTGGTGCGTCTCCCCCAGCCCCCACCACTTTCCGTGTGTTTGTGTGTAGATTCAAATGCAGTTCCAGTTCCATATTTACAGTTCTGTACAGTCTCCATTAACCTTCATTCACTTATAATTCTTATGGATTTTACAACTATCGAGTCAATATTCAAGAATCTAAATGTGGATTCTTCAGAGCCTAAAAAGAGTTAAGACTAATCAGTCCTATTTTTGCACTCAACCAACAAACACTTCTCACATTTCAGTGTCCTGAGTTCTGTAAATAGCAAGCAACCTTTTTGTCCAAGAGTCCTTTCCAGTCGGGTTTTTAAACTTCCTCAATCCAGCTACCCAAAATCCCAATGTTACCCTAACATCCTTTTCCCTAGAAGGAAATTACAGAATTCTTTAACAATACAAATAACATCAGAAACATTTTATATCTCAGCACTGCTGCAAGAAAAAATGTAAGTACCTCACCAGGAGACTTCAGCTATATCAGTGTGACTGTAAAAACTGTAGGAGTAACAACAAAGGATTCTCATTAACCAAGCTTGTTGCATGGTCATGAACAGTTGTCCTGTGTTTATCAGTGGGCAGCTTGTGAAATGCTCTGTGATGAAAAAAGTATTCATTCAGTATTTTTGGAATATTTCAAGTTCAAGACATTTTCATTCAAAATCTGGAAAACAGTATGGTACAAAACCAAACAGTAGATGTGAAATGCCCAGCAGTGCTGTAAGAACTGTAGTATGAGGAAGGTAAGTTTCACAGAAACCTATCCAGAATTAATTTCAGATTTACAAAACATCTCACCACCAGCAGATTTCTCTTGGATTACTACAACTACAGAGGCAAATAAGCCCTGAGAGCTGCTAGTTTTCTGTAAATAGTTTGTTATGGGCATATTGGCATGGCATATCCATACATAAGATAATTTCTTATAACACATAATATATTTATTTTGTTTTTATAAAGGTGTATAATGTATAACCTTTTAATAAGGTTCATCTCTGTTACCAAGTGAATGTCTACGTCTGAGTTAATTGTCTAACTCAAAGACAATGAAGAGAGGGGCAACTGAGAAATACTATAGGAGGTGTCTCTGGATTATTTTGGCTGCCTCCTTTAGACTAACAATTTACCTTTCAGAGACATTTACATTTCTTCCATGACCATGGGAAAAGGGAAAATAAAGGGAAAATAAATGACAGGGAAAATAAGTGACTGGTTGCTTTAGGTGTCTCCATCATGAATGTTGATGTGTGAGAGGGTTAATTCTGCCTTGTTTGTGTAAAAAATAGCAGATATAAATAATATTTGTGTTGCTAAATTTCATTGCATACACACATTTATGACAATAATTTTAAATTAAGTAGTGCCTATTTTAAACTTATAGGCCTCATAGCTGACAATCTATGGCATTTATACCCTCAACAGTTAGATGTTTGCTGTTACAAAGCTTTACCTTTTGCAGAGAATTGGGAGGTACAATCCTTTTGAAGGCAGCTCTAAAAAGTAAAGGAGCAGCTCAGGAAAGCTGGAAATTCTTTACAGGTCACATCATCCTCAAGTGTAAGAACAGTCCTTGTACCAAGAAAGACCTGTAAATCTATCAGGAAACCAGCTTGGCTAAGCAGGAATCTTCTGATAGAGTTCCAGTGCATAAAGGCAGCACACAGGGTATGGAAACAGGGACAGGATACAAAGGAGGAGCCTAAAAACATTGCCTGAGGAATATAGGGATGGTGTCAGGAAAGCCAAAATTCAACAGGAATTCAGACTTGTGAGAGACATTAAAGGGCAACAAGAAGGGTTTCTAATACTATGTTAATTGTAAAAAGGAGATTGAAAAAGGAGAATGTGGGTCCATTGCTGAATGGGGTGGGTGATTTAGAAACAGAGGACATATTAGGCTAAGGTAGTCAATACTTTCTTTGTCTCAGTCTCTCAGGTCTTTATGCTTACTGAAAACATTCAAAGAGAAGAACTACCAGCAGTGGGTGAGGACTGAGTTAGGGATAGACTGAGAGAACTTAACCTATACAAATCCATGGGACCTGATGGGCTGCAACCAAGGATATTGAGAGAATAGATTGCTGTCCTTGCAAGGTCATTCTCTATCATCTTGGAAGACATGAAAATTAGGGGAAATATCCACTGACTGGAAAAAAGAATAAGTTCCACCCATCTTCAAAAAAGACCATAAAAAATATCCAAGGCTGTTTCAACCTCACTTCAGTCCCTAGGAAAATAATGGGAAAATGTCCTCTTGTAACACATTTCTGGACAGGCAAAGGAGGAGAAGGGTTTTTTGCAAAGGTAATTCATGACTGATCAATCTTCTTCCATGTTAAATTGTCTGGATTTGTGGACAAAAGGATAATAGTAGATCTAATTTACCTTGAATTTCAGAAGACTATCAACAGTCTCCTATAATATTCTCATATTCAACTTATGACATTGCAGTCTAGATGTGTGGGCTAGTAGATGGATAAAAAACTGTTTGGATGTTCAGGTTAGGAAAGTAGTGGAGACCAGTAACTGAAGAAGTATGAAAGGGGTCTGAATTGGTATCTGGTTTGTTTAATATCTTTATCAATGACCTGGAGGAAGCAATGGAGTATTTGTCTGCAGGTGACACCAAAGAAGGGGGGCACTCAAGGGCAGGGCTGCCGTTTAGAGGGACTTGGACAGGATGAGGGAACAGACAAACACAAACTGTATGATATTCACCAAGGAAAAAGGCTAAGCCTTTCACCTAGGAAGGAAGAACTCCTTGCACTGATATAGGATGAGGATGGATTGCCTGAGGAGCAGCTCTGCTGGAAAAGTTCTTTGGCTTTTCACAGTGAGATGAACGTGAACTAGCACTGGGCCCTGACAGTGAAGAAGGCCAACAGCATCCTGGGCTGTATTAGCAGAAACACAGCCAGTAGATGAGGGAGGGAGTATGCTCCTTTACTCTGTACTTGTGAGATGGTGTTTAGAATAGAACATCTAGTTCTGGACCCTGCCAGTAAAAAACAGAGTTTGATAAAATAGAGTGAGTTCAGTGGAGTGCCATCAAACTGGTCAGAGGCTGGACCTGCCCTAGGCTTTTTCAGCTTGTAGAAGAGACAGCTTTAGAGGAACCTAATAGCAGCCCTCCTTAACACCTATGAGATCATAGAGAAGGCAGATAGACTCAAACTCTGTACAGTGTTGCATGACAGGAGGACAAGAGAAAAGAGACATAGAGTATCTGATATCAAGAGAAACTTTTCCCCTGTGAGGACAGTGCCATGTGCAACAAGGCCAAGTTCAACAAGGCCAAGTGCAAGGTCCTGCACCTGGGTCAGGGCAATCATCAGCATCAGTACAGACTGAGAGATTAATTGATTGAGAACAGCCCTACAAAGTAAGATTGGGAGGTACTGGTAGATGAAAAGATGGACATGACCCAGCAATGTGCATATGCAGCCCTGAAAGCCAGTCATACCCTAGGCTGCACAAAAAGAAGCATGACCAGCAGGTCAAGGGAGGTGATTCTGACCCTCTACTCTGCTTTTGTGAGATCCCACCTGGAGTACCGTATCCATTTGTGGGATCCCCAGCACAAGAATGAGATGGACCTCTTAAGGTGGGTCCAGAGGATGGCTACAAAAATGGTCAGAGGGCTGCCACACCTCTCCTTTGAAGAAAGGCTAAGAGAGTTGGGGTTGTTTATCTTGGAGAAGAGAAGGCTCCAGGAAGACCTTATTGTGGCTTTTCAATACTTAAAAAAAAATTAAAAAATTTGAACCTTTTTTTTAGCAGTCCACATTCATCCTAGACTGACAACCTGAGAAAGGTAAATATACAAGAAAGAAAACATTTTAATTTGCTATTATGTATATAAAAATTCTGACTGTTCTCAGCTGTTATATCGAATGAAGAAAGAAAGTAATTAGTCAATCTGTAGGTTAAGAAATTACAGAATGCAAAATAAAAATAGGTGACAGCTCCTGAAATGTTTAAAATAATAGCCTCAAGAGGCATGTTACGCTTTAATAAAGAAAGAAAATTAATTAAAGATTAGAAAATCTAATTGTTTTATTATCAGAGCAGAGCAGATAAGCAACATTTGGATAGTAACCTTCATGAAGATGGAGCTAGAAACTGTTCAATAGTTTTAATCTGTTAATTAAGCATATAAACAATTTTATAATTAGAATTAAAATTAGCATTACTTGATAAGAAAGTTTTGCATTTTGTATGTCTCTTGTCTGCCTTGTAATCAGGACATGAATACAAAAGCAATGAATACAATGATGGGGTCAGCAATAAACTGTGTTAGCTTTTTAATTAATAGTGTTATGTGGCTCTATATATACATGTATGTGAAACTAGAGTTGAGTTCCTGAGATCCCATCCTATATAAAATAATTTGTGAGAGAATGTCTTCAAACTACTTTGGTGAATTAAATCATTTCTGCAAAGTTTTGTGAGGCAAATCAGAAAGGAAGCAGTCGGACTGCAAAGGCTTCAGTAGTGTCAATGAGATCCTAGTCTGCTAAAATACAGATGGATATATGACGATGTAGGGAGAGAGAGTGACATTTTTGTGAATATCAGCTAGATATTGAAGTACCAGGTAGGATGAATTTTAGAGAGCAAAATGTAACAGCTAAGTAGTTCCTTCCTCTCTGTCTTTTCTAGCTGCTTAACAGGAAGCAAAGGTCTCCCTCTTCTGTGTGTAAATTTTTCAGTGGTGAGACAGCCAGCTCTAGGTCACTATTTGTCCAGGAGTGTAGGTATTGTCTGTAGCTCTTTAATCCAGGCAAACATTACTCCATCTTTTTCCTGTGTCCCTTTTTATTCTGTGATTAGTTAGCAGTATTATATATCAATGTGATTTCTTATTGTGATGTACCACAAACCTTTGTATCCTCCCAGTTTGAATGTTTTTACTGACTTTATTTCATAAGCACTTATAATTAAGACCATATTCCATTTACTGCACATTTAAATCATCTACAGATTTTTACTTTGGATAAACATGTCCTGAAAAAGTTTTATTTAAACATAGCCAGTTTGTTATTCAGGTAGTAAAAATATATATATGAACTAATTCAATTAAAAAAAAAATAATTGAACTGATATGCTTAACTAATGTTATACCTACTATAATTCTGAAAATGAAAAATCCTGCATTTTCACATTCCAAATTTAAAGCAAATTCACCTTCCCACATCTGTTATCACTGAATGATAACTCCATAATATTTTACAAAGGTTATTTAACATCACTATTAGCATTCATGTTTTTAAAAAAATCCAGAGTCCTGAAGCATGCCTGTCAATCTGTTTTCCTGTTACTTTAGATCTAATTTTCACCTTTGCAGCTGCTTACAAGCTAACTCAAAATTTGGGGATGTGCATGGTTTTAGAATTTGTTTTGTTTTGTTTTCCAAGGGAATTACCCAGCTGTAATGTTCTGTCACCTCTTTTGACATATTCTAAGGTAAAGTCTTTAAACCACAACTATGTGCATCATGTTTCTCTGTTTTAAAGCAGCTTGTCCCCAGCAATTATGAGATTATGGCAGTCCATTTTTTCAGTGCCTGTTTCTATCAATTTTGTGAACAGAGGTTTGTTCCACAGTGCCTTGATGCTATGCTTTTTAAACCCACCATACTTTGTTATCTTTAAGTTCTTGCAGAATGAGAACCTGCTTGAAAATTTCTCTGCATGGTTTGCTATCCCTTTTGAATGACCACAGCTCCTTCATCTCAAACACTATCTTCTATTTCATTGCAGACCCACATGCTCTGGGCGTGGTGACCTCTTTAAATATCTCACCTATAAACCTTTCATTCTAGTGAATGCTGCATACTGTGGCAATTTGTCTGTTGGGATCATCAGTCTTGCTCTTGAGGTTCACATATGCTCTCTTCAGATGTCTTCATCCAGGAAACACCACATCTTATTCTGCTCACAGATCATAAGATTCCTCTTTGGTTTAGGTCCCTAATCCCTCAGACTCAGAGTCTCTTTTAACTTGTAAGAATAATACTGAAGGGGGAAAAAAAAGACAATAAAACTGGATGTAACGACAGCCAATCAGTCAGTAACCCCCCCCTTACTCCTCCCTTACCCACTTACAATCAGCACCAGCTGTAGTGCAATTAAACTCAGCAGGTGTTCAGAGGAATTACATTTTATCACCACCATCCCCCGTCTCCCTCTGCTCCCCCTTCTCTCCCTCTACTCTCACAAGACCCAACTGCCTTTCTTTATGGGTCTATAAAACATAGAGCAAGTCAAATATATAACAGCACTAAAGTAACCAAAGAATTAGTAAAAGAAGATGAAGATAGATTGAAGAAAATGTGCCCACAGACATTAATGGGGAATGTTTAGAATAAAAACATTAATATTGCTTAAACTGATAGTTATAAACTCTTCAGGGTGTCCCCATTGTCTTTTCAGTTCATGTAAAGCCCTTAACTTGATTGTACAAAGTTCTGATCAGACTTGTCTGGATTCAATAATGTGATTCATCATATGCTTATGAAAATCATGATGATGGTTTCATGTGGGCTACTCACATGCTTAAAATTACCTATGCATGCAAGTGCTCTGATGATCATGGTGCTCAGCACCTTGCAGAATAAAAGGTTTAATAAGTAATATTATTATCAATTCACGGAAATACTTACTCTGAAAGGGTTAAATGGAAGACTAACTGCTACTATTTGTCCCTGAAAAGCTAATTCAGAATATATTTTATATTGTACATTGCCCATTAGAAGGAAGAAAATAAATCCTTCCTGTTTGGTATTTGTTTCATTGACGCTTTAGTGTTTCCTCACTTTCTTAACTTATTTTATTCTTTCTTTCTATGATCAATCTTCGTCATGTTTTCTAGCAGATGTTTCTGTTTGTATTCTCTCAGCTTTACCAGTGGTCTGAATCACTGTAAAGACAACAGCCAGGCGGATGACAGTGGAAGTGATAGAGTATTCTAATATTAAAATGTCAAAATTAAAATTATCACTTTCATGTAAAATTCACTCTTTTTCTGAAAAACATTACTTTTCTCAGATCTTGTTGCATGTAAATTGAATATCAAAATGAAAAGTTACAATTTTGAAACATTCTAGTTGATGCTAATCATATTATAGAAGCAATTATTTATTTTGAATTAGCTGTTTTAAATACTTTTAGAATTCTAAATTTTATTTTACAGAGCTTACATTTCTCTATGCTGTTGTTAATGCAGTGTTTTTCACTTACGGGGTGATCACCTAAGAGCTTAATCAAAACTGTATCTCATGCTTTTATGCTAATAAATTTTACTGGGGTAAAAAATTGAAGAGTTTTAATTACTAGGACCACATGTTGCAGCATCACATGCTACAGTTGTATCACTGACCTCTGTAGACTGAAGCTGTATCTGACTCTGAATTAGGTATTTTAGTAACATCTGGTAAATTTTAAAATATTTTGCCCCAAGAGTATATGAATACAATCTTCTAAAAGTTTAGAATTATTATTTAAAATGTTAAAAGAACCTACAGACCTGAGAATTTTTCTCTCAAATGGTATTTAAATATATGTAGATCAGAATTCTTTTATAGCTTATACTTTAAGTTAATATAAGATGCTAGAATGAGGTATACATTCAAAGGGACTAAGTACAAATGTTCAATATTGCTCATGGAGTAGGCAGGCAGAAGTCCTGTGAGAAAGTTAATCATGTACTCAGATACTGTAAAAATACACATACAGACAGATTAACACTGCACAGGCAAATCTAGCTGCTGCATTTCTTACCCACAGACTGTTTGACTAGATACTATTTATCATAGTTTTTTATGCAATCCCTTAAGTATTAAAGCAGCAAACACATGAACAAAGAAAGCTAGAACCTTATTTACTCCTCTGAACCACATTAGCAGGACTCAAAACTTTAGAGCTAATTAAGCATTTCAGCATGTAAAGCTTTAGAATAATATAAATAGTGAATTTTGACACATTATATGGATTGACCAATATAGTGGTCCTTGTCCCTATACTACAGGGGTAAACAACCACTTAACCACTGGATTTCATAATTATTTCTTAAATCAGGAAAAATGTGGAGCATACTAGGGAATCCTGGGCTGTATTTCAGGTTTTATAAGGTAATGCACTAAAGGTCTTTTGGTTCTCTCCATCCCAGCCTCCTTCCTTCTGCAGGTTTTTTTTTTTTGTTTCCTTTTCTTTTGCCACAGCTCATCTCTTTCTCTCTCTAAGCAGCCAAGAAATCAATTGATCTGACATTCCTTTCCCTCTGCATATAGCTGGAACATTTCTAAAGCTCAGTTCATTGTAAAGTTTTTTGTTTGTCTTGGAAGATATAAAAAGATAGACATTTCACCACATTTCTCACAGCAGTTTAATTTTCTAGATGAGAGTAAGCAGAGCTAAGTGAGATATTAAGATATAATTCATTTTGCAAAAAATGCAACTCACAGCTATCAATGGAGTTGGTTTGAATTCAGCAAATACTTTCCATTCTTCATTATTTGATATATAAGTTGCTGGGGGTGTAGTTTCTTCTTTTACTCTGTAGCCCCATGGCTGAACAGTCCTCAAGGCTATGAAA
Organism: Antrostomus carolinensis; assembly: GCF_000700745.2. Classification (NCBI taxonomy): domain Eukaryota; kingdom Metazoa; phylum Chordata; class Aves; order Caprimulgiformes; family Caprimulgidae; genus Antrostomus; species Antrostomus carolinensis. Next base: position 7,378 of record NW_010329383.1, on the reverse strand, counting down.
CTCAAGTTTGATTTAATGGATCTGAACTGCTGGCTCTCCTCTTTGTCTCAATGGTACATTATATAGTGTGGAGCATGGAAACAGCTCCAACAGGAGATTCAATTTTTTCTAAATTATCTGACATTTTTATTGGAACACCTTAATGAAAGTTCATTAGAAAAGAGGAGCATTAATTCTCTTTTTTCATATTTCAGGAGTACTGTTTGAGGAAAGAAAAATAAACTTTTCCCCCCCCCCCTTTTAAACATCACATCAGGCATTCTGGAGTGGGATGTGTTAATTTCAATATGGTAAACGGATGCTGCAAGTCAAAGAAGTTAACATGATTCCATCTCTGTATAATAAGCAATTAAACAAGGTCTGGGATTTTGAGCACAAAGAGACTTTGGTGTGCCTCACAGAAATTCCTGTACAAATGATCACAATTCAGTAAAGCCTGTTTGAATTATTTCAAGGGTGGAGAGAAAAATGGCAGTAGAGCATTTTAAAAATGTAGTACTCAAAAACTATTTTATTTTTAAGAAGTTTCTGATTTACTTTGCTGGAAATAATCTTTATTAAAAAAAATCTTTTAGTGATGTAGATCAGACAGTGCTATGCACAATTCTGGTCTCAGCGTTTAAAGAAAAATATTGTAAAATTGGAGAAAGTATATGGAAGGGCAACTAAAATGATTAAGTGGATGGAGCACCTACCTTGTGAAGAGAAACTAAAAAGATTTGTCTCTTCAGTTTGCAGAGGAGAAAACTCATGGGTGATGCTTTATAACAGGTTTACACAATTATGGAAGCAGTGAATAAACTGAATACAGAACTGTTATTAATGAAATCCTGCAGTACAAGAAGAAACAGCTCAATGAAACTAGGAGGTGACCAGTTTAAAAGTGTTAAAAGGAACTAGATAGTGAACTTCTGAGATTTGCTGCTATGGAATTGTGTAGATGCAGAGAATATCAGTCAACTGAAAAAGGGATTAAGACTAATACATGGACAGTAGGTCCATAAATAGATACTAGAAACACTGAGCAGACACGTACCCTCTTACATCTCTAACACAGTAATTGTGGATGCTGGTCAAGGAGATGGACCGCAGAAAGTGTCCAGTCTCATGCATTGTCCCTGTATAATTTCTCCTATTATCACTGTTGGAGACAGAAAACTACTGTTGATGATCTGACCCTGCAGAGCATTTTTTTGTTTGTTTGCTTCTGTCTGGAAGAGCTGGGAGTAATGTTGTCTTGAGTAAGAAAGTGGTATCTATAAGAAACAATTACTTCTACCTACTGATACTCTCTTAATTCAGGACTGAGTACCAAACAGAAGTTTCTGCTTCTCATGCAATAAACCATCTGAACATCAGCATTTTTGCCTTTTTGAGAGGCAGTTTTCTACTGTCTGCTAAATATTTATCACCATACTAAGTCTTTTTTTGGGAATGAAGGATACAATACTCCATACCATATTTGAACATTACGCTGATTTGAAGTCATTAATAATAGTAGTAAAGACTTTTTTTAACATAGTAGGGGGACAAATATGCTATTTAATACCAAGCTGTGTGGTTTGGTAAACGTTCTGAAGGGAAGGGATGCCACACAGAGGGAACTTAACAGGTTTGAGAGGTCCCTCATGAAGTTCAACCTCATGAAGTTCAACAAGATGAAGTGCAAGGTCCTGTACCTGGGTTGGGGCAACCCAAGCACAAATTCAGGCTGGGTGGAGAATGGATCACGAGCAGCCCTGAGGAGGACTTGGGGGTACTGGTGGATTAAAAGCTCAACATGAGCTGGCTCACAGCCCAGAAGGCCAACCATATCCTGGGCTGCATCAAGAGAAGTGTGGCCAGCAGGTCGAGGGAGGTGATTCTCCCCCTCTACTCTGCTCTCTTAAGGCCCCACCTGGAGTACCGTGTCCAGTTCTGGGGCAACTAACATAATAAAGATATAGACCTACTGGAGTGGGTCGAGAGGAGGGCCACCAGGATGATCAAAGGACTGGAGAACCTCTTCTATGAGGACAGGCTGAGAGAGTTGGGGCTGTTCAGCCTGGAAAATAGAAGGCTCCGGGGAGACCTTATAGTGACCATCCAGTACCTGAAGGGGGCCTACAGGAAGGCTGAGGAGGGACTTTTTACAAAGACAGGTAGTGACAGAGCAAGGGGTAATGGCTTTAAACTGAAAGACGGTAGGTTTAGATTAGATATTAGGAAGAAGTTCTTCACTGTGAGGCTGATGAGACACTGGAACAGGTTGCCCAAGGAAGTTGTGGATGCCCCCTCCCTGGAAGTGTTCAAGGCCAGGTTGGATGGGGCTTTGAGCAACTTGGCCTAGTGGAAGGTGTCTCTGCTCTTGGCAGTAGGGTTTCAACTAGATGATCTTTAAGGTCCCTTCCAACCCAAACCATTCTATGATTCTGATTCTATGATTCTATGATTCTATGACTTCATTAGTCTTTCTTACCACTTCATTTTCATACAGACTTACTACTCATCATACTAGGCAGCATTGCATAAACTTAAATAAGGTCAAAAAATATTTACTCCTGTTCAAATACATAGCAAAGACTCTTAACAGTGTAGGAGCAACTTCCTACAGTGCTTTCTGAGCCACTCATTCTCTGATCTCCCTGCAAGGGGTCTAGGTCTTCATTTTCTTTGTCAGTTGAGAAGGGAGGATCATTTTACTCCTCACTCACTTAAGCAATCACTTCTAGTCATCTTACCTGCAGTCAGCTTGCATACACCTCCAGGGATGGAAATCTATCTATTACTCTTGAGTCAGATGAACATTTGCTATTGAATCTTCTAGCTCTGGGAATCAAGTAAGCTAGTCACCAGGGAATGTATAACGTGTAAATGTATCTATTGTCCACACTACCCCATCAATCTTTGCCTGAAGCATCTGGTATTGGGAATGGCATTGTTAGCTAACCTGACGGTTACCTATTATATTTCTTAACACTGTAATTTGCCTTAAAATTACAATCACAATCAGAATGTCTAGATTTTTAATGTTTTGTGATTGTGGACTTCTAAGTAATCTCTGACTGCATGCTTAATTCCATGCTTTTGCACCTCAGTTTTTCCTTCCATTTTTCAAAAATTGTAATTATCCATTAGCTTTTAGAGGTGCATCTCTTTGAAGTACTAATTGTATTTATTACTCTTTATGATTCTCTTTTTCCTTGACCATATTGAAAATAAGTGCTTAACAATCATGGATTCTTAGGCAACCATTAGTTTCCAGCTCAAAATTTAAATGGTCTTTATATCCTATGATGATGGGCAAAACACCCTCAATTACAACAGCATTATGCAGAAGCTGTGTTTTTTAAAAAACACTAATGATGTTGTATTGGTAGATAATTTAACACTCACTCCTAATCATTCTCTTTCCTCTCATTGTTCCTTTGTGTACAACTCAGACAGTTCCCATTCTTATTTTTGTCCAAGTGCCAGAAGCAGTTTCTCTTCAGTCCTTAATTTTTAGTTCTGCTGTCTGTTACCATTACAGACTCAATATGCAAATAGCAATCACAGCAAATTCTGCCAACTTTAGCTGAAAACTGTTCTATTTCAGGTGGGCTGCTCAACAAAATTATAAACTGGGGAACACAACATGTTATTGGGGGTGCATTCATGGCCCAGCCTCGGCAAGATGGTTGTGATGACAGCAGCTGACAAGGCAGGAAAGTAAGAGTAACAGGGTGGGAGAGTGAGATGCCCAAACTATTTATCCCAAACTGATAATGCTGAAGAGGAAGATGACCACCAACTGGATTAAATGATAACCAAGAAGCTACAGATACTTTTGAAACAGGGCAGTCAGCTTGAAAAGAAGTACAGGAGAAGAGAAGCTTGGAGATTTGTGGTGTGTGTGGGGGAAATGGGAGCAGGGCAGCAGCATGACCCTGCCAGATGTGGACTAGTGGCACTGGGGGCTCTGCCTGGACCTGGCAACACAGCACTCCCATGGATGCCTCCAGTCACAGCTCACCCATAGCCAGCAAAGGGGTAGCCACTTGCAACTCACAGAAGAGTGCTTAAAAATTTGTATATCTGTAACAACATTTTGTAGTATTGTAGTGTATCTGTTGCATTTCTGATACTGATCCTAATATGTAGTTCACTAGCTGATAGTAAATTACATACTTTAATAAATCAATGAACCAGTTTGATCCTGATTTGGTTAAAGTCATGTGAATTGAGCAGTTTTTCCCAGTGACACACACAGAACTCATAGAGCGCTCAGTCGGTGTTTATGCAAACTTGAGCTAAAATGAGTATGTGCAAGTGGATTATTTTTGGAACTTAATTAAGCCACACTGGATAATACAAATGCAACAAAATGGATTTTTGGATCTAAGCACACAATCAGAAGTTACTGAGTTACCACCTAGCAGTTGACCAATTGAGCATTGATGACTTCATCTGCTTTTTCACTCAAGATAAATTTTAAAGTCAAGTCCCAAAGTAAAATACATCATATACTCCTTACTATACATAATTCATTCTAATGGCATTCATATTTTGATGTTTTAAAAATAAATTCATTTTACTGATTCAGGCTGATATAACAATTTAGCATGAAATATATTTTTATCACTGAGACATTTTCTGAATTTTTTACTCTTTAGGATGTTTTCTCTTGGACATTACTGGAGAAACCTTCCAATGTTAGAAATGAGCTCTACTTTTTAATAAGGTTTGCAAGAAGACTTTTTAAAGGTTTATAATTAGGCAAACTCCTAGATGAACCTCTCCTCAAAAATAATTAATTGTAAGGACTTAGAAGGAAATAACCTTGTCATTTCTGACTTCTTTTCTTGTAAAATTCCATGCTTTACAATGTATTAGTCAAGTCAAAAAGGTATAAACAGCCTTTGCTATTTCTATGAAGTGATGTTTGAAGTCAGACTTTTGTCAGATAGAACAGTGAAAATCAAATTTGTCATGCATGCCAAACATTGTGTGGTATGGTTTTTAGACACAAGAACTTTTAGTTTGGGAAGTGAAAACTGCTGGGTTCTTTCCAGTACTGTACTAAAGGCAGGAATGATTGCATTATTTTAGCAAAAATCTATTTCTAGGTCTTTATTTAAGAATACTGTGTAAATATTCTTTTAAATTTAAAACCACAAGAAATTACAATCTGGAGTTTTTTGGGGGTTGTGGGGTTTTTTGGTTGTTTTGGTTTGTTTGGTTTTTTTTCAGGAAGCTTTAAATATAACTGCTTGAGAGAGTCCAGCACAGAGCCACCAAGATGATTAAGGGAGTGGAGCATCTCTCTTATGAGGAAAGGCTGCTGCGAGCTGGGTCTCTTTAGCTTGGAGAAGAGGAGACTGAGGGGTGGCCTCATTAATGTTTATAAATATGTTAAGGGCAAATGTCATGAGGATGGAGCCAGGCTCTTCTCAGTGATGCCCAATGGTAGGACAAGGGGCAATGGGTGTAAGCTGGAACACAGGAGGTTCCGCTTAAACTTGAGAAGAAACTTCTTTATGGTGAGGGTGACAGAGCATTGGAACAGGCTGCCCAGGGAGGTTGTGGAGTCTCCTTCTCTGGAGACATTCAAGACCCACCTGGATGCCTTCCTGTGTAATCTCGTTTAGGTGTTCCTGCTCCGGCAGGGGGATTGGACTAGATGATCTTTCGAGGTCCTTTCCAATCCCTAACATTCTGTGATTCTGTGATATGAAAAATGTGAATTATCAAGAGTAACACTATTATAAAAGTATAACGGCACAGTATTAAAAATTCTTGCAGAAGTCACTTACTGGTTAGCCGTAACCAACAAAGTCTTCAAAAGGCAACAATGCAAGACTAAGAGTTGAACTTTGGTGGTGTTGAGTTAAGAATGCAAATACTTGCATTTTATAGCAGTTGAATAAACACACAGAGGAACTCTAAAGCAAAGAGTTCATTCCTGTAATTTCACTAAAAATTATTTTTGGAAATGTACTTATTATTTATGATTTTGAGAAGTTCCTGCAGTAATTATTTAAATTACAGAAATGCCATTCAGTATACCTTAGCATTTGACAACAAAAAGCAGAAAACTACTTTCCTGAATACTATTTTCCAAGCAGTTTTGCAAACTTAACATAAAGGGAATTTATCATTCTAGATCAAATACGTGTATGGCCTGGAATCCTATTCACAAAAATAGTCAGTAGTAAACTCTTCTTGGATAAGTAGAAGAATTCTGCAAATATGTCACTACTATAATGACTGAATCTCCAGCAGTTTGTGGCTCAGTGTTTTCTTGGGCCAGAGATTGTAATATTCAACATAGTAACTCTGAAGAAGTCTTTTTATGCAAAGTTTCAATTTACTTTTGTATCTTCGGAGTTCTTAACAATGAGTTTTACAGATTATTTATGTGTTGTGTGAAGTATCTCTTTTTAATATTTTTAAAACTGTGCCTCTAGGTCTAGTTTTTTATTTTATATTCATAGGTTTTTTCTATTAAAGAAACAAACACTTCCCCCTTTTTTTTTTTTTTTTTTTTTTTGTGTGTGTGTGTGTGTGTGTTTTCAATTACTATATTCTCCATTATCTCCCTGGCCCCTAAATTCTTTATCAGGATGAGAAATCTCAGTCTATCAACTTGTTCCTTGAGTAGATGGAACTTCCATACCTTTCAGTATTCTCATGGTACTACTTTGTACTTGATTCTAGACAGTAGTACGTCAAAATATTCGGAGGCACGTAGTAGGAAAGAACGTCATTAGCCTTATCAGAGGCAAGGCGTATTTTCTCTTCCATTCACAAGCCTTTTTACCTCATCACAGATGGACATTAGGTTGGTTTGATGTGTTCTGACTAGCTTGGCTAAAACAAGTATGCATCATAGGTCTCAAACATAAGGTGGGAAGACACAGAATAAGTACTCCGTCAGAATAAGAAGTAAAACTCTAGTATAAGAACAAAATCACAAAAAAACAGTGAATAAAATATGACATGGCTAGCAAGGGGACATGTAAATAAGGAGCAGCCAATAAATTTTTTGTTATAAAAAAAGCCAAGGGCAAAATTGATAGTCTACTTAGTGGAATGGAAAAGGTAATGTCAAGTTACACCGGAAATTACAACAGCTGTAATGCATGATGCAAGAGTTTAGCCTCCTCTAGCCTTTTTAAAGAGCTGTCTGATTAAATCCTAGATCTGACAACGGTTATCTCTAGTACTTCATGGAGAATTTATGCAATACTGGATTTGTGGGAAGAACTAATTTTTTTTTTATATTTATTTAATTTTTTTTGAACAGAACATTTCAACTGAATTATGCATTTAGTCTAGGAAGTATCTAGTTACCTCCTCCAGGTTTTATATCTTTGATGAACTTGGCATATTTTATTGGGTTTGCATGGCAAGGTTT
>NW_010329382.1:84198-109431 GCF_000700745.2 Antrostomus carolinensis | reverse complement strand
AGAGACAGGGCCTGAGATGGCTTCATGGAGGCTGTGAAACCAGGCGGTGACCTGCTGACCTTTGAAAGCTGCCAGTAGTTGTGCCCAGTGGTCTGCTGGCCAGTGCCAGTGCTGTGAAAACAGAGAGCAAAACAGTGTGGGTCAGGTGACTCAAAACCACAGCAGACACTGCTTTTGAAGCAGTACAAATCCTCTACGGGATCACACAATTAAAGGGGATTAAAGTCCTAGTCTTGCTATTGCTGAAGTCACTGCCAAAACTTCTCTTGGCTGGTGAGGAAGAGGCTTGGCCCGGTTGGTGCTGTTAGCCACAGCTCTCTAAGGGATGCTCTTTTCTTTGAAAGCTTTGTCCAAAGTGAAAGCAGGAGGTTAATTCCATGTGAAAGCCTGGTAGTGTCCATTAGTTTGTCTGGGTGAAGACTGACATATTTGATGTTGATCTGTAAAGCCTTTAGCCTGTTGGAGACATGGAGACAGTCCCTTTTCATGTGATACGGAAAGGATCCTCTGAGCAGCTCAGGACTGCACATCTTAGAAAAAATGAGAATGGGACAGTAACATAGTGTTTTCAGAGGGGAAAAAAAAAAAAAAAAAGCTTAAATTTTAATTTACTTTTGTTCTTGGTGTGCTCTGATCCACTTCAGTGGCCTGAGAATTTGATTTACCTGATATCCCACAGGTTTGAGAAGATAAAAAAGATTGTTGCTTGATTATTAGATTCTGTTTCATATCAGCCAGGATTGCTGGAGGAAATGGATCTTATGTTCATAGATTGAAATGGATTTTTCTTTTCTCTTAAGGAGCTTAATTATTCAATATCCTGAGCTTTTGTCTTCTGAGCTTAGGGAGTTTAGGAGGCACCTCAATGAAATAGAAAGGTTTGGTCGTTTATAATCTAATGTGCATTAAGGATGAATTGATGTGCTGTGAAGTCTGATCCTATGTGGCCATCTTTGGGCATACTTAGCTATTATTTATACTCCAGTCCTCTTGCAAGGTGGAAGTATAGAAACAAATAATTAAAATAACTTCACCCTTTTTAAGGAATTGTTTAAATCATAGAGATGTTTTGGGTTTTTTTAAACTGACTTCAAAAGTTATGTCTCTGCAATAGACATTAAACCCACAGTGAACACTAGTGGGATTTTAAATAGCACTGTAGGTAGGAGAGCATGTTAACAGTACTTCTGTAAGCAGTTTCCCTTTTTTAATAGCAGCAGAATTCTGAACATCAAGTCTCTATACCTGCAAAAATTTTCACTTGACTCCTCTGAGTAATCAATTTGCCTTCAGAAGGAGTCACTATGGATTTCAGGTTAAGCGTGCTTTTAGGAAACTAGTGAAAGGAACAAGTAAAAGCATCCATTATGGCAATTCAAAACTATAGTAAAACTTCAAATTACTACTTAGAACAATTGAGTCGTTGATTGCCCACTGAAAACATCAGGACTAGTATTTAAATAATTTCTTTTCTTTATCTTCCTCTATGTCCTTGTTATGTGACCCAGGAATTAATCACACTGTATTTGGAACTACAAGGAAGGATCTACTGTGATATCTCTTGTCTTATTAGCCTTGTTAAAAATGACAAGAGGGAGCGTATGCTGCTTTCATTTAAAAGGGGCTGAACTGTGTCTGCCGCAAACATTATTCAGCAGTCCCTGGAGAAATTTAGGAGTCAGCCAGAATCCCTTCTGGGTCTCCTGTTGCAACACACTCCATCAGCACTTTCCTAAATAGAAGCCAGTGCCTTTTAAGTACAATCCAGCTTTTAATTTGAGTAGAAATGAACAATGCTTTTTTTTTTTCTGAAAATAATTGTTTGGTTTTTTTTAAGATTTGTGTTCCACTATAGAGTGAACAGGATACATTAAAACAATGAGTGAAAAAAATCCAGATGCAAAACAGAGAAATGGACTCTAAACATCAATGCAGAGATGACAGCTGTGTGATCTAATGCACCTTTACTTCAAATGTTAGCAGAACGGTTTGTCTAAGTGAGTTTTTCTCTGCAGCTACACCAGGGTAATGAACATGTGTTTACTCTCAGGAAACGGTATTCCGGCTGGATACTCAGAACTTGGAGTCTGGCAGGTTGAAATGTCCTTTCGATCCTCAGCAGCCATTTGCTTCAGTGATGGCAGGTAAGAAACCATCAGAGCCAGATGCTCCTCTCATGTGTGTAATGGCTTTGTGCATGAGCCCGAGGTCAGAGGCTCAGCAGATGCCATCCTTGGGGCTCTTCTGCTGTTAGTTGTGTTTCTGATGCTGGTTTCTGCTCTCAGAGCTGAGGGAGCCTTCAGTCTGCAGATATCAAAGAGCTGGAAGTGTAACAACACAGAGATGTTTGAGTGGCTATGAAGCCTCTGCCATTGAGCAGGAAGGCGGTTTCATCCTTACCCAGTCATTTCTCCTTTAAGAAGACAACAAAAAAACCCCACATGGACAGACAATGTTAGAAACGCTTCTGGGTCTCTTTCTGCAATTATCAATATGTTCTGGCCTTTGAAGTCTGCTGACATCCACTATTTCCATAAATACATTTTTGAGGTTTCTATTTACTCAAGTAGCCACTTCTGAAGCTGGAAGCCTAGGAACAAGATAGTGCAATCTGCCTGCTGCGTGCATTGCAGCTCTGTGTGGTCTGACATTTGGGGCTGAGGAATGTCAGCTTGACCTCTGGATTTCAAATCACTATAAGAACTACTTTTGTCATGGTTTGGTTCATAGCTTTGGACAATTTTCATTTAACTTGTCTGTCAAGCATATGAATACAAGATAAGAGTGAAGCACCATGACGTTTTCATTTACAGCCAAAGAGCAGTGGTGACAATGCTTTGAAGTATTGGTCACTCTGTGTTATAAAAAGAATATGACTAATGTTCAGTCTTTATTCTCAGATAATAAGATAGATGATTTGTGATTCTGACCCAACAGATGGGGCAGGACTTCCTTTATTAAAAACAATAGATTAAAGCCAGCACTTATTCTTCTCAGGGACCCCTAGTACTGTTTAATGACCGTGAAGTCTATTTTTAAAATAGGATTCTAGAAACTTTAACTTTATTTTTAACTTTTTTTTTCTTTTTCAATGCAATAGAACTCCATGATTTATTATAACATTGGCTAATTCCAGTAGCACTCCAGTGCTTTGACTGCTCTATTAGCTCTTGTGACATGAAGAAGCTGCCGTCTTTTAGCTAACTGAAACATGAACTTCAGTACATAAGAATTTTAGGGCTAGATAAAATTAATGGTCAGAATATTCTAGTATTCTTTCTCTGACTGTGCCTGGTGTCAAGTGCTTTGCAATAATGTACAAAGAGCACTGTAAAGAGTTACAGGCCTGACCAGAGAATGCGTTCTTGACCTATCTTTTGATGATGACTTTATTCCCAAAAGTACTAGGACAGCAGTATAGGTCATGGATAAGATACTGCCCTGGGATTCAGGGGAGCTCAGTTCCTGTCTGCCACTGATGAGAGGAGTAACCTTTGAAATTTCTCTTTGCCTAGTTATATTTATCTGCAAAATGGCAATACAGATTATTTCTATCCTTCATAAACCACTTTCTAATCAGTTATACATATATAAGCTAAATACTATTTAATTATATTTTCACTCATATATGTAGGTTAACATAACTGAGTAATTTTAATTCTCTGTAGAAATACATAATCTCTCTGACTTCTTCACAGCATTTCACCTCAAGTAAATTCCACAGATAAATTTGAAAAGTCAGGTTTTTTGACTGAAAAATCACCTGCTCATCATCTGTCTTCTAATACAAACTGCTGCTCATCAAAACTGTTCTGGACATAACTGGCTTGAATGAGAGATACCAAAGCCAAGAGAAGTGCTGAAAATACCTTGTCAGCAGAGCCTAAGCAAGGATGGAGAATTTCTGTTAGCCCTTCAGATTTATCGATCACTGAGTGCCTGTCAGTTAGCAAACACCAATTACTCTGCCCATTCCTCATTATGACAAATACCTTTCAGAATGCACTATTGTTTCTTTACAAAGGCGACATGCTGTCTGAAAGATGTGTTTTCCAACACTGTCATGGAAATAATACATAAGTAACAATAATAGTGAGGTAAAAAGAAAGCTGATACATCTTTTTTGGCCAAATAAAGTGCTTGTGGATCATGGGTTGTGGTTTTGCGGGTTTTTTTCCCCCTTGATCTTATTTTTTTAAGTGCATTTACACCTTTTGCAAATGAAAACACAAACATCTGTGTTGAATGGTATTTATTCTGCATTCATTCCCAACAAAGGACTTCTCTCTAAAAGATCTTGTGAAATGTTTCTACCCAGACTATCAGAAAACCTGGAGAAGGAACTCCTGGAGGGGATTTTTTTATGTATCATAAAGCTTTTTTATATTATTACTGTTTATGATCATGAACCTTTTTTCTTTTTACAAACTCCAGGAAGTAACTAAAAAAAACCCCAAAAACCCAAACTCATCCAACCAATAAAGCTATCTTGTTATTTTGCAGAAAAAAAAAAAAAAATGATAATCGTAAAATGCACTATGCGGTAAAAATCAATTCACAATGATACTATTTCTTTGTTTCTTCTTAGAAAAGTATCAAGATCTTAAAAAAAAAAAAAAAAAGATAAAATATTGTGCAATTCTTCAGGTTGTGAAGTTTAGCATTGCCCACAAAGCTGGCAGAAGACTAAATAGTAAATACAGTTGCAGCAAGAGCACTGTACTGTTTTATAGCTATAGTTTCCACGTGAGACAAATTCTGGTTGCCTTATTGGAGCAAGGTGTCTCATTTATTTTAGTGGGACCACTCTCTATGTTAAAATGATCACAATTTGGGATGCCTACACCAGGAAAGGGCCAAGCTGAATAGTTCCAGTAGTGTAGCATCCATCATTTTTACTACTCACTCAAGCCCAGGAGCATCAAAGTCATCGGGGCCATGGCAAGCCTGGGACACCAGAGCTAGTTTGAGTGGATAGACGGTTGTGTCCTAACCATGGCCCCCAGGTTCATGTCTGTGCTCATGGGCGGGATGCTCAGATCAAATACACCTTTATACTCTTAAAAGCCCAGCACTCATTAAAGTCTGGGGAATGTACTTCTCTGAGTTCCTAAGAGATTTGAAAATTAGACTTGAACTCCTTTACTTCTCAGGCATATAATTACAGATATTAACCTCATTTAAATATACGTAACTTCACAGAATCCAAAATCCCATTAAAATATAAGTCAATAAGACTTTAAAACATTAAATTAGTTCATAAGCCAATTAAACTCAGGTGTTATTCACCAAACAGAACACAAGTAGTTTTAATTTTGTTTATCCCACAGCTGTAGAAACCCTTTTTCTCTTTCATTTGCAGATGAGTATCTTTATGCTGGAACAGCCTCTGATTTCCTTGGCAAAGACACTGCTCTAACACGTTCTCTGGGACCTTCTCACGACCACCATTACATCAGAACTGACATTTCTGAACATTACTGGCTTACTGGTAAGATCCCAAACATATGCTGTTGTCATTTGCATTGTCCCTGCTCTCTGAAGTTAATAGCCCCTTTCTTTTATAAACATATGTCCAGTAACTATAAATATAGATATTGTATCATGGTATCTTTGGATTATGTAGGCTTTTTTAAAAAAATAGCTCAGTGGCACAAAAATGTACTTGAGAAGAGTCACAGAGGTGAAAATGCTAATTAAGGAAACAGTAGGAGCATAAGACCTAATCATTCTTTCTGTCTTTGATCTATACATCTGTATATAGTCCAGTAATTGGAATAATATCATGACTTAAATGCTTCTATTTCCAGTCTTGTTGGAATTTTTTTTTTAAACCCTTTTTTCCGATCACTTGTTAAAAGCTGTTCCCTACAGCATGTTGAAATGACAGACTAGAAATTCCACGTTTTTAGGTAGGAGGTGTTTTTTTTCTTTCTTTTCCTTTTTTGAAAGGGAAAAATACCCTTTGTTGCTGTGAGGATCATTTTAAAACCACTAAGGGCGCCCTAAAATAGCTTCCCAAGCAAAACATTGCTTTTTCTTGCCTGTTAAAAAACATTCTGAGCTAGTAAACCCTCTAAAGAACTGGCTACATTTACACCCAACCAGTCTAAAACCACACACAGAGTAACATGGAAAACTTTGCTCATAAGCTAACCCTGCACAATTAAAGCATCCCCCTTTTAGCCGTCATCTGTCTTTAAAGATGTGGCAACACTGGCCCTAATTCAGGATGCCTATGTAACTATTATGGGTGTATTGTAAAGCCAGGGCCTGTTGACCACAGGGTTAAGTTGTCTTCCCAGCAGACAACTTCTGAAAGGGATAATTTTGCCTCTTAACTCTTTGAGACCTCAACAAGAGGAAGTGTTTTTTATTATTATTATTTTTTCTTACTCCTTCTCTCCCTTCTTCTAAGCTGTTGCCTTATATTTCTGTCTAGATCTAACTCCATAGCCTCAGAATTTCTACTGTGAGATAAGAATAAAAGAAGCCACTTAAAGTCATTTTACCTTTCCAAATAAGAGCAGACCTTCAGACAGATAGAAAAAATCTCACATCTGACTCTGCTGACCTATCCCACTTTCATCTCCTGTGCTCAAAATCTTTCTTGTCCCACCTCTCCTATCTTCTGTCTCTCATTTCTACACATCTCTTGTGCATTGTAGACCAGAAATAGACTGTAATTAACTCTGCAACTGAATATCCAGTTTTATCACTGGTGACCTGCTGATGCTTAGCATGGAAAGATGGTTGGGGTAGCTGCTTTCCTAAGGGATGCTATCATGTCCTAAAAAGAAAGATTTACTGCAGTTTGGACCTGAGGAACACCTGGTATTATCATTAGTATGGATTCACCTTGATGAGCATTACAGGGTTCAGTTCCCAGCCCAAAAGAACTTAATAGCTTAAATATTCAGTTCCAAATATGTCTTTATGCTATTAATGTTTCTTCATGAGCAGTTTGAGGCAAGGGAACGGCAAAAGAACACAGAATAAACTAAAGGTCTGAGAACTGTTTATATGTTTTAGTTTTGAGGCTGGGTTGGGGGGTGTCTGCCTTTCTTCTTTTTTTTTAGATTGATTCATGTTAGATTCTGTTTTCACTTAAAGCGTCTGTATTTGTGAAAGTTTTCTAAGGAGAATAATATATTAATATGTCTGGGTTTGAAAAACAGCCTTAGTGTGCTAGACTGAGACGTGAAAATTACTCCACACTATATAAACACTGAAGACCCCATATATTCTTCAGGTTTACCTTGTTTCCAGCCATATAAAAAACTACAGCCACACTTTGTCTAAGACTTCACATACACAATCCATGCAGTGTTATATTAAGAGTCATAGATATAAACTAGGTGCTTTTAATATTTTGAAACAGTCCTTTTAAGGTTAGAGAAAAATTTGAGTGCAACTCTAAATAATGGGATCATTTCTGCAGTAAGCCATAGGGTAGCTAATATAGTTCTAGTTTATTGTGTAACATTACCAATTACATACTTTTGTGCTTTCAGCCAATATTAGTATAAAGAAAATATTTACTTGATTTCAAGTTTAAAGCACTCTCATCTAAATCCTGTATTCCCTAAATCTACCACCTATTTACCAAGCATGTATTAGACCCCCAGGAAAAGTTGTACATACTTGAACAATTGTACAATTAGAAATAAATTATTTCCAGGCGTGACTTGTGTTTTTCTTTAGGATAAGCATAAAATGTATAACTTGTTTTTTTTCCAGAGGGCTGAGGAAGTTTTGCTGTAATGCACCTTAATATTTTTCAAGTTTCGTCTTACTCTGTTTCTGGAAACATGATTATCCTTTCTTGAGGGAGGGGAGGGAAAGACAAAGCATAAGGGAAAAAATGCGTAGGATACCTTCCAGTTCCTTGCAGGGCATCTCTATCCTGACTAATTAGGACATGTCTTAATCTCAGTGACTGAATAGCAGCTCCACAGAGGAGAAAGGGAGGAAGGCAGCTAATCTTTCCCATGACTCACGCTTACACAGGCTCATACTCCTGCACGCGGTGACAGAAGGGATGCTGCCTCTGCTCAGACTTCAGCCCCTCTCCTGCAGAGCTGAAGAATCAGGCGCTACTGTGGCCACTGACCGGAGCTGGCTCACTCGTGGCCGTGGCCAATGTGCACGGGGCTGGTGGCCCTGACTGGAACGGCAAAGCCACACTGGAACTGCCTGCCCCGCTCCAGCCCAGCCTGCAGAGGGGGGTGTCCTGTAGTGGGGTACCTGAGCCCCACGTACAGGCATACACTAAACAGCTGTGCATTCCTCCCTTCTTTATAGGAAGCTATAGCCATAGTTGGAATGAGTGCTTCCCTGAATTTCATTCATCCCGGTTTTTTATTATTTTTTCTTTCTCTTCATTGCAATTTAGTCGTCTTTGCCAGGGCAAAGACTTGCAGGTAATGACTTCTTTATATCCTGTGAACTTTGGATAGGATTCAGCTCACTTAGCTCTGAAAGGCAAAAGTTAGCATCCTGTCTGGGCTCAGTCATTTTGGTTGTCTCTGTAATTTACAGAGAGAGGTGACACTTCCAGAGGGTGACTCACCCCGCCTATTGTAGGAATTTGTCTTAAAATGGGATTATTCATTCTTACTTTCTTCCTTGTGTCCCTCCCTGAGAGAGGACCTGAATGAGTATAGGTTAGGAGCTTGACTTCTAGACAGTTAAAGGTAAATGAGGTGAGCATTATCCTTTGTATTTTGTCATGCCACATATTTCTGGCAGCCCAACTACAAACAGCTGCTGCCTCTCACTGTTTTGATTTGCTTTTTCATTTTTTCATGTTCTGGCATTTGCTACTCATTTCCTATCCTCTTTTTCTGAGCTGGAGTCTTGCTTCTCTGTAGGTGTTACTAAGGCATGCATGGTTGCACTGTCTAAAACTACTGCTGGCATTAGAAGCCAGCAGGTCACCAACAGCAAGTGTGACCACTGCAGTGAACCCAAAGGTGAAGGACTAGGTGTAACAGCTCTTCCCACTAGACCACCAGAGCATGTTTAAAAAAGCACAAGCAACACCTGAATTTATTCTACCACCTGTTGTCAGAGCTAATGATGCCTTTAATTCCTGTTTGGTTACATACAATCTAGCCATGAAATTAATATGCGGGAAAACCTCCTATTGAAGCAATTAGGGGTTGACAACTGTGTGTCTGGGAAAACAAATAGTGGTTTAAAATCATCATCATATAATTTGTTTCCCATGCAAAGAATCCAAAAACCTAATTCACAGTTGGTTTAAACACACTTTTCTATGTTGTATTGATGGATTACAAAAGATGAGACAAAGACCTCACTTGCAGAACGTAATGTTCTTTTCAGACCATGATGTCTTTCATTAAATTGTTTTCAGTCTCTTTGTCTTCGTATCTTTTACAGTGCATTTTTGTTTGGATTTAACTTTCAACTTCAGTGTTTTCAATTGTGATTTTAAATCATTAAATATTTGTGTTCCTTTAATTTGTTAGAGATTCTTCTAAATCTATTCCAGGAACTGGTATTGAGACATTTGTTTTTGCATTTGTCTTGCCAAGTAAAGCAATGGAATTTAATTTTAAAAACCCCATATATTCAGAGTTTTGTTTTGTGAATGTGGATTAAAAAAAAAAAAATCTATGTGAAATTCAAAAGCATACTACAGAACTATTTCACAGGTTTTCCTATTAAATGGCTATTTAGCTAACCACATATTTAAGAAACCATACTGGAAGTGTATTTTAAGTATTTATTCACGCTTAGAGACCTAATCTTCAAAGTAGCCTTACAGATTCTGAGGGGTAACTGAATATTTTCTTTAGGCTCATTTTGAAATCCTAACTTAAATTTATAGAGCTTGA
Organism: Antrostomus carolinensis; assembly: GCF_000700745.2. NCBI lineage: Eukaryota > Metazoa > Chordata > Aves > Caprimulgiformes > Caprimulgidae > Antrostomus > Antrostomus carolinensis. The sequence goes on along the minus strand of NW_010329382.1, from coordinate 99,568 downwards.
TGCCTGCATCATTTCATTTTTCTGCTGACACCATTCTCTAGTGTCAGGAAGGTTTAAAATGGAAGCAGCACTGTAGCTATTTTGACCCATAAATTTACTCTTTTGTCACGAAGGTGCACGTTCGGCACTTAAACACATCCCATTTTCTCTCAAACCTTCAGCTGTGAACTTCTGAGTGAAAGACCCTTTTTTCATCCTGTGTGTACTGTAGAGTTCATGGTGAAAATTCCTCAAGGCTAATGTAAAGTAACAGTCATTATAAAAAGGACAAAAGCATGAAGATACATTAAAAGCTGATAATAGTATTCCCCACATATTGCCAATGTGCTCTGTTTGCTCTCCATCTTACACCACCCTCCTTACTGCTTTCTACTGCAGCCTGACGCTTATGGGGGACAAAGACTGTGTGTTTTATTGCTGAAAGAATGTATTTTAGAGTCAAGGGTCTCTTTGCACCATATTTGTATAGTCACTTCTGTTTAAAGAAAAACATCATCCAGGCTGCCCAGAGAGGTTATGGAGTCTCTTTCTCTGGAGACATTCAAAACCCGCCTGGACGTGTTCCTGTGTGACCTACTGTAGGTGTGCCTGCTCTGGCAGGGGGGGTTGGACTAGATGATCTTTTGAGATCCCTTCCAATCCCTAACATTCTGTGATTCTGTGATCATTGATCCAAGTGCCCTCAGAAGTGCTGGTCTATTGTAGCACATTGGGGAATATCTTAAAAATCACTTTCCTTAGTATCTGGTTCACTGGGGCAAGACAGTGATGTTGCTCATTGTGCTGCAGTGAGGGGCCCCTGGAAATAGTTTAATTTCTGATTTTAGTGCAAAATTTAAAGAAAAAAAACAACCAAACAACCCAAAACAAAAGAATAAAAAAAACAGCCCACAACTGGTGAGCAGGTAGAGCAGGACAGGAGATCATGGACGAAGGAGCTGAGAAAGACAGTGAAGAACATCTGTTAAATTCTTGGCCCAATAAGCACGTCTATAAAATGCAGAGACACCCAAGCTTGCTTTGGAAGAGACCAGAAGTAATATAATGGCTCAGCATGTCACGGCAAGGCATGCTGTAACATTTCTTGCAAAAGGCAAGCTTAAATAAGCCAAAAAACCAGTTACATCGATATAGCTAATCTGTTTTCATGTACAACAAGAAACTGTGTCCTTGAGACTGACCAGTCAGTTGTGGAATTTGGTGTGCTAACTTGGGAATCACAGTATGGCACTGTATTAGATTTGGCAGATATACTTAGTAAGATTGTTACAGCACAGATACGTAGGAAACTTTTAACTTGGGAAGGCTGTTATTTATATTGAATTTCTAATCCCTTGGATCATTAAAGGTCCTTTGCAAGCTATTTCTATTAAACAGTAGTATATTTCTGTACTCACAACTGCTGCAATGTGCAATTAAATTAATTTAAATTATACCACGTGATTTCAGAAAATCTACTTAGTATGGTGGCAGGAACAGTAAGGCAGATTTTTGTAGGCAATATTTTGTACTGAGTTTTATTCTATTTTCAAACAGAGAATGATAGCCAGTGCTGCATATTTATGCAAATGGTAGTAGTATATATACACAAAAAAATTACACTAAGAGTAAATACCTCAGAATCTGTGGTGGTTTTTGCTCAGAGTTAGTAAGAAACTTGCCACTACATGTCTACATAGTGATATTTTGATTTCACTGGAAGATGCAATATAAATGCAGATATTGAAGCAGAAATTTAGTAGCAAGTATTAAGAGATTTATTCAGATTTTTAAAACCTTTTTCTGGGAACTTCTAGGAGCGAAATTCATTGGAACTTTTCCCATCCCGGACACCTATAACCCAGATGATGACAAAATCTACTTCTTTTTCCGAGAAATATCACAAGATAGTGGCACGTCTGACAAGACAATCCTTTCCCGAGTTGGGAGAGTTTGTAAGGTGAGGACTCTATCTTTTTATTTTATTTAAAGAAAAAAAAAAAAAGTTTGGTTTGTTTCTGTTAGAAATCTGTTTTCCCCTTCAGATCAGAAGGAAATAGCATTGTTACTAAACCATCATAGTAATTTTTCTGAACATAGATTACTAATGCCATCTGAAATTTACTCGTCTGAAAAATAGACTTAATATTGACTGTGTACCTTTTTTTAAAAAGCTAATATGCTTATAAATTAGAATCCTGTGTATAAATGACAATGTATTGACCTTCAGATATGCAACACTGACCTGCTTTGTTTCATAAGCTTTCAGTGAGAACTGACTTGTCAAAGTGTACACATTGGCAAGGTATTTGGGTTCTTATGGAAAATGCCCACTGAATGGAGGGGTATGCAAACCCATCCCTTCAGCATAGCTTAGTGCATCATTCCTGGGCATTACTGAGAGCTGGGGTCAGTCATTTGTTTCTGCACATTCCTGATGATCAGTTGGGATGAGGGGAGGCTAAAAATGTATGCAGTTTCTGAACTACAACCACATCTTCCTGGAGGTTTCCTCCACTGGGAAGAAGTTCAGTCCTTGACCCGCTGACCAGGAGGAACCAGGCCCTGGCTCTGCTGCAGTGTAAAAAGTTTCATTCAGTTGGTGCCTGACCTCCTTTAAATGATTATTCCTTTCACTTTCTCTATCATTATGCTTGGTTTTGCCTCTTATGAAAGATTTCTGCCCCTATGGTATTCATAATTCAGACTCAGATTTTTATGAGCTGCACTCTTTTTGAAGAAGCATCTCTGTAAAGGGCAGAAGCCTCCTCAAATGGTAATGAGAAGATAAACCAATTCCTACATATGAAGACAGCAGCCAGTGTAGAGTTTGCTGGTCAACAGTCTGCTGGTTTTGCTAAGGTCTCCTTCTCACTACAGCATAAGGGTCTATTGACTTCTATGCCAAACATACTCTCTATCCACTCCTTTGTCCTATAATATTGTAGCAACAGAAGTAGTCAGCATAAATGTTCCCATCCTGTCCTTAGGTCTTCAGTGAATCCAGGTACCCAGGAATCACTGGTAAAAATCAGGAAAATGAGACTTAAAGTTGTTATCATATTAGTAAATATTAGCTCTGAGCAAATGTTTATCTTGTAATGAGCTAGATATCAGCAACACCATCACAGCAATCACAGAAGTAAATACATCTATGTTATATTTTTTTCAGAAGCTTTCATTTACTTCCATTTTCTGAGCAATGTGACTCTGCTGGCAGTGAAAATTATCTTCTTAAGAAGCTTGAAAATTAGTAAACAAACAAAAGAGTTTGTGATTTGCAGTAAGATGTGTCTAGAAAAAGAGCACCCATTCAGTTAATGGACACAGCGATAAACAGAGTGGACACGTGTATGAATATCTAAATCTACAACAGCTCTGCAGTCCAGCAAACTCCTAACTCTAATTGAGATTTCAGTGACCACAGCCATTTCACACTTATGTCCTCGACCTAAAATGTTAAGAAAACAAAAAACCCATTCATAAATCAGTTCTCTAGTAGGTTTTTAGCCAGACAAAAAATGGGTAATCTTTAGTTGGGTATTTCACAGCAGTGTGATTAATGGCAGAATAGAAATGCAAACAAGTGTGATTTGCTGCTAGACATGGCATTTGCTGATTATGAGAAAGCACTTAATGCATTAGAAGGAATTGATAGACAACATTTTCAAGCCAAGGCACAGGAGAGATTATAGTAAACTAAGATATATTAGCTAGAGATCTCCAACATCCTTTACCTAGAAAAAAAAAGGAGATAAGGTATCATAATAAGAGCAAATGTATCATAAGGAAATCCTAATGATCATGCATACTTGTACCTCAAATGAGACTGAATTTGTAGAGTAATCATATTAATAGGAAAAAAAGTCTTTAATTTTATTTTTAATAGTCAAAGCAAAACAATGGAAACTGATAATTAAGATTACTATTATTAATGTTACTTTTGCACTGTCTTCTTTATTTAATGAGAACTTCCCAATGGAGGCAGAATTCTCTTGAAAATTCAGACTCCTGGTTTTTTGTACATTTGTCTTGATTGCCTGCAAATAAAAAAAAGATATAATGCAAATTATTATAATGAAAATGGAATTATGGAGATTTCATATAAATTAAAATATGCAAATATACTCCTTTATTTGTGGACTAAGATCCTCTGGATCTGTGCTATGACATGAAACATCTGCTATGCTTAATTCTCTCTGATACGGGATCAATATCTTTGGTTGCAACAGTTGATAACATAACAAGTGCTGCTTGCACTGGTCTCATTCATGTGACCTGTACCACACAAAGTTAAGCCTTTGCCTTTTCAGACAATAACAGTGGATGTGAGGAGCCCATAAACTTTTGAAATCATTCGCTTGGTATAAACCCAGTTTTTTTCTACTAGAACTCAATTGCTGTCTACCTCACTGTGCCTTAGGGCTCCTGTACATACATGCCAGAACACACACTGAAATTAGAATAGGCTTTGTTTTTAACAAGGAGGTTAGTCAATGCAGCCTATTCTTTGGCTAATTTTCAATGGTTCAACAATATGGTCTCTCACTGATCCTCTCCCTTAGGGAAAATCTTCTCTGGAAAGCATTCCCTTTCCCAGCTACTTTCAAACCCAGAAGATTACAATACTCTTGCTGGCAGCTCTTCACCCAAAGTCAAACAGCTGTCACTTGTCCTGTTCATAAGACCATACTTACCGTCTCGAAGCATGCATTGTAATAACACAGCCACTGTAGCACTAAATAGCACTAATTTAGGTTTACGTCATCTGCATTCTGTATATCACTAGAGGATATCAGTATAAATTGGGAGGAAGTGCTTTCAACAGTCACTTTCAAAACCAGTTGTGTAATTTATCATGGCAAATGGCATTTCCTATTTTTAGTTTGAGGGAGGCGGAAAAAGTATAATTGGCCTATCTGTAATACCTGATACTACTTACGGTATGTTCCTACTTATATAAAGTGTAATCTGTTAGGTTATTTGCTCTCTTTTCAAGTAAGGTCATAAGTAAAAAAAAAAAACAAAACCAAAAACAACCAAACAAACAAAAAAACAAAAAAAAAACCAACCCAACAAAACAAACTATTAAAGATTAGTCAGAAATGTTTAGTTTTTTAAGCACATACAGATACACCTTTGGATATTAAATGATAATACAGACCTTAACTTCTTAAGAGCATGGATGCAAATATTTCTATTTCTAGAAACACAGGCATAACCTTTTACAGCTACATTGTCTTCAAGCTCACACTACTGACCTAGTTTGCATCAGCTAAAGACACGACATAGACATCACACACTGAGCCAGATTTTGAAAAAAAAAGCTGTAAAATCCATGCACTGTGCCCTCTGCAGTCAAGTAACAAGTCAGCTACATTTTTATATATATCCCTCACAAAATGATGACAGAGTTTTAATTCTATTTAAGGACAACCTCGCATATACACAAATAGAGCCTGAGAAAAGACTTAGGTTTCCCTCCTATTTTCTCCAGTCCAATAAAATAAGAAATTAAAATCTGAACTTACAGGAGTACACAGAAGAGTTTTGGAGAGGGAGGAAGATCATTGGGGTTTTTGTTTGGTTTTTTGCTTTTCTATATAGAAACACATTTTTTCATCGTTACAATCTCATTCGATTGGAATGGAGTGGAAATTAGCCAAAAGCAGTAGTCTCCTTGCTGCAGTATGAAAATCCTGTTTATTATTACAGTGGTTTGCATGTGCTGTGTTACAAGCTTCTCTTTAACAGTTTAGGTGATGTATTGCAAAAGTTACAGCGTGCAGTCTTGGCGACTGATTTCCAAGACCTCAACTGCCAAAAAATCAGACTTCAGTCCATGATACTTTCCCATATTTCCCAAAGCATTCAGTATGCAGAAGAGGCCTTTGTTCTAGTGGGAACAAGTGAGCTCTTTGTCTTTTTTTTTTTTTTTTTTTTTTTCCACCCTTATATATGCTACACTGTACCTGGGGACGAGACTATAGCAATTAGGCACAGCCCTCTTGGTTAAACTGTACTTTCTAAACACACTGGAATGTAATCATTTTAAGAGCTCCTGAGTTGAGAGTCCAGGACACACCCTGCATTCCACCTTTGGGTAATGTGATTTATTTCCAAAGCCATGAACATGACCAGAGTTCAAGGCTGTGACCTTGCCTCCCGTCTGGTGCTTTAAGGCAATTTGTATTCCCGGAATGGCAGGAGGGAGCTGTTCCTCTGTGACTTCAAATACAGGGTCTCCAGTGGGCTCTGCCGTGGGGCTGCTCATGTGTGAAAGTTAGGAGGTGTTTTTCTTGTCCTGGAAATAGTCTAGCCATGCCTTTACTGTGACTAGGGATAACTGGGTCATTAACATTCTTTGTATTTCAATATTGTGTAATGCATCACAGTGTAGATAATTGATCTATCTCCAAAAACATTTGGGTTGTCCACATAGTGTCATGCTTTACCGTTCAGCCGTATTAGTTTAGGTCCCGGAAGCAAAATAGCCATGTTAACATGTTCTCAGCAGGACTAATTAGTCTGGGCTCAGAGCCATGCTCGTGCAGCTATTCCGCTTCCAGTTCTGGAGGCAACTCATTCCAGACGAGATTTAACTTACTGTGTATTACATGCTTACATGCTTTCTTTGTCACCATAATATTGCCTAGCCACAATGCTAACCATGGGTATTTTTTTTATTGCTGTTTTCTTTTTTTTCCCTCCTTTTTTTTTTTTTTTATTTATCAGTGATAATGATTAAAACCACTTCAAAAATGTCATCAACAATGGTCCGCATTTGCCCATTGAACATCTTCGCGGTAGTGGGTCTTTCAGCAGTCAGCTCCTCTTAGACTTCCAGATTTGATATTGGAATACTTTATGCCATTTAAAAGTTTTCAAATTGTGTAGAAAATAAGATGCTCATCAAGATGATTTCATTTTTAGGACTGATGTATTGGAGACAGGCCAGTTCCATATAGTATCTGCTTCTAACGGTGATGTATTAAGAGATATAACATCAAGACTTTTCAGGTCTTTTGGTCCAACTTTCCTTATTGGCAAGAGTAAAAGCATGAGTACAGGAAGTTTTGTATATTTTTATCCCTCATGGGTGTGTTTCAACAATATAATTGGTGTTTTTTTGAGGGGAGAAATCATGATTTGCAGATGAAGCAAAAATATGTAAGTTATGCCTATATATAAAGAGGTGTGACTGAATTTTATTGAGCCTCAGGGAAAATGAAAAAGAAATTGCAGTGTGAAGATAGAGCTTTAAAAACTGGTTTATGGAAATGCAGCTGCACAACCTCTGAAGGAAACTCTGGAAATCATCCTAGTTGCCAAAGAGACTCATTGCAGAAGATACTATTGGTAAACCACTGTCTTGGAAGTGGGAAGCCTGCGAAGTTAATTGGAGTAGAGTTCCTATGTTTAATCCAAAGTCCCTGACTTCATAATGCTTTGATTCAGATGTTCAAATATCTCTAAGAGTAGTAAATGATGGTTTTATGATTTTGGAAATTTTGTGATGTAATAAATTAGCTTCCTGGTTTTTTTGGGGTTTGTTTTGTTTTGTTTTGTTTTGTTTTGGGTTTTTTTTTGTTTGTTTTTTTTTTTTTCCTATCAGTAAGTTTAATATGAAAATGTATCATGATTTGCAGCTCAGACATTGCTGCTGTTGATTGAGGATACTGTTGTAAATGTAGATGTTTCAGGATGCTAAATTCTAAAGGACACTGTAAGATGTTGACCTACCTTTCGTTTTTGACCTCATCCTTTTCCAACTCTCAACCAGGCTGTTGTGAATATTGAGGTCACACTGTCCGACACTAGTGACTTTAGACACTTGGATGTTTCTGAGCTAGGAAAGTAATTACCAGGCATTCACTTTGATCAATAAATGCAGATGATTTTTTTAGAGGAAGACTCTTTCCATCTTCAACCCGAATCACTTTTTGAAGGACATATTTTCCGTATACTATATAGAGCTTTACCCTTCTGAGTCCCTGGAATGTGAAATTCAGGGTGTTCTTATTTAAATAAGAATGTGAAATTCTGAATGGCAAATTCAGGCCTACTTGTTCAGAAGGAAACCAAACTACCCCTATGCAGCATCTCACACCACTTCACTTTCAAAATTCTCTCAAAGCATTTAAATGATATAAATTCTGGTCTCCTATTTGACATTAATTGCATGATTCATCTAGTCACTTGACATGCATGTAGCTTCATGATCAAGAGTGCTGCATTTCATAGCCTGAAGGTTGTGTTGTGTTTGTTTGTTTTTTTTTCCCCTCTGTCTTTTAATATTTTTTAAATGTATTTATTTCATATAATTTGTACTAAGTATATATGAAAGTTCAGATGAGAGACAGGTAAAGGCAAGTCAAACACTCTGGAATAAACCACAAACAGATTATACTCAAAATTTATGGTAGATTTTCCTGATAATTCCTTAACTTTTTTGATTAGTTAGACATCACTCTTTGCTAACTTCAAATTTCCACTGAAGATGGAGTGAACATCCTAATGAGGGATACAGTAGAGTTCATCTACTTTGTGGCAGCCTTTGAACAGTTTTGGGAAATGTTCTTAATACAAGAAAACCAGAGAAGCTCTGGCTGCCCCCTCCCTGGAAGTGTTACAAGGCCAGGTTGGATGAGGCTTTGAGCAACCTGGTCTAGTGGCGGGTGTCCCTGCTCATGGCAGGAGGGTTGGAACTAGGTGATCTTAAAGGTCCGTTCCAACCCAAACCATTCTGTGATTCTATGAAACCTGTTGGAGGTAACCTTAGCAGAATTGCTGAATGGCCTTGTGGTAAAATGATGCTTTATCACTTATAAGCTTAATTTTATTATTTCATTTGTCCCAAACTGCATTCAAACTCACTGTTGTTATCTCCCTCTCTTTACCAGAGCCTGTTAATTTCTGACTTTTGTTTTTTCACGGTATGCTTAGTAACAGTCAATTTTATTTTCTTTCCTGTATAGCTAGGTTTTCCAGTTTGGCTCCCATCCAAGGACAATTCAGTAGAAATCTCTAGGTGTGATGTTTAAATAAAATCAAAAAATAAAAAATAAAAAATTCCGTAATGAACCAAACAGTTATGCACACTTAATATGTGTGCATTGCCATTCTGAATGAAATAACAACAAATCTGCTTGAGGGACAGGAACTAAAATCTAAACCACTGTTTCTCACACACTCATAGTTCATAGAGAAGGCATTTCCACAGTAGATGTGGCCTACAGTCTTGTAGTTTTTGCTATGATTTTCCATTGTGATAAAGACTCTCTTTCCCATTGTCTTAATGCCTAGAAATATGTGAATGCCCAGAGTGGCATCCTTACCCATAGGTCTCATGTCAGCCTTACAGTCACATGGGGTGTGTGGTCAGGGGACTGGTTCAGCTTACCATACATTCGGCTACTTTAGCTTCATGCTAGTTTCATGCCAAAGGCTTCCCTGGTTTAGTCCTGCTGGGTGTTTACTCATTCAAGCCAAGGACTCCAAAAGCAGGCTCGACACTAGCCACAGCATTCTTGCATTCCCCTGGCTATAAAGATGTGTGCTGCTCCTACATAATCCTGGGTCTAGGTAGGCAAGGGCATGGGTTGAGACAGATGTTTAGCTTTCCTGTTTGTTTTGATTTTGAGATCTGTATTTGACCCTGGTTGTGCAATCAACTTTCGACATGTGCAGAGCTTGACGAAGGATTTGATTCACAGCCTATAATCTTAGTCTGTAGAAGATACTATTTAACCTCTCCAATTCCTTTTTCAACATGCAGTGTGGTTTACACTAAGGGAATGAAGCCAGGAAGTATAGAGCAGTGACAGGTTAGAGATCTGTAAGTATGCTGCACTAATGATGAGGGTCCTTTAATCTTAATGCCTGACATGATGACTCTAACTCAGGATGGGGAAAATAAGCAGGAAGCCTGGACAAGCTGTGCATTAGGTTCTGGACTGTGATGAACAACAATTTTAGAAAGGTGTGCAGAAATGACAAGTCCCAGGGACCAAAAAGCAGCCTGGGGTTTTGCACGTCTATACGCTAGGCTGTGAGTTTTCTGTTTCAAAATGTGACAGTGCCGAGCTCTCAAGAAAGATCTGAAAAATGATTGTAGAAAGATTCTCTGAAAGCATATTTGCCTAGGGGAAAGGTTAATGTCCAAGCCACACTAATGTAGAGGAACTTCTGATTATGCTTTTGGAAGAGATAAAGGGCATACAGCCTGCACTATGATCATCTAAGGAGCACTATAGAGATACCAGGCTGATGCATCACCCTGGAAATTGGGAGGACTGAGTTTATTCCAGGCTTTCTTGTTGAGGTTATGTGCAGCTCTGCACAGTTTCCGTTAGTAAGGTGCTGTGTTTGCACCTTTAATTCTGTTGCCTAATTATGTGCAAATGGTAGAGACCTTGCAAGGCACAGTCTGTAGGCTGAAGAATTGCATCATTTTGCCAGGCTAGAACTTGATAAGGACATTTTTGTGAGTAAGCGTGTGGTACATGAAGTTGAGTCCCACTCAGATCTTCATTTTTGAATCAACTAGTTCAAGTAGAAGTATTAAACACTAGCAATATCCGCAGAGTCCAGAGGGGTTGATGCCATCTTACATGAAGCAATATGCAATCCTATAATGAGAAGCTTTCCCCAGGAAAGGTTCTGTAATCTCATAGAAACAGCAGTTACTCAACAGTCACCACTCTTGCTGTCAGATGGGAACTACAGACACAGAGGTGAACTGACTTTCCCAAGTTTACTCAAGGTATTCACAGCTTCATAGCAGAGCAGTCTAAGTTCTAAAATCTCATGTGCCCCCTTTCTCTTGTTTATATTGCAAGAGTAGTTTTATTCTTCCTGAAGCCACACTTCATGTGTTGCTTTATGTTTTTGAATCTCACCCATAGTCTGCTGAGATCATAGGAGAAATTTTTCACCTGGCATTGGTATGGTTTGGACAAGAAATTTTGAACCTGAATTCCTGGTGGAGGAAATTTTACTTGTCTGTGTTAGGTCGATACCCAACAGAATTGGGTAGAGCCAGAATATGCAAACTAAACTCAAATGATTAAAAAGAACCATGAATTTGAAGATAGAAGTCTGAAGAAGATTGTTAGCTGTTTCTCCATTTATAAAGTCTGCTAGAACATTTTGGGTTTTTTTTCCATAGTATAAGGCTTTGCTGCCAGGCATGTCATTTGTTTCTGGTGGCTTTGTGACTTAGCTAGACTTCACACAAGAGAAAAGCTCCAGGGTGTTTTGCAATTTCAGCACTTTTCCCCTCTGTTCTCCATAATTTCCTTTTATTCAGGCCAGGAATTCACTTTGGATGGTCCTTCCACAGATCTTGCCTCTGGCTGTAATTAATAACCTGCTTCTAGAAATTCCACTCCTTGTCTTTTTTTTTTTTCTTTTTTTTTTCTTTTTTTTTTTTTTTTTTTTTTAATTTAGGAGGCTGTTCGGGATAATTACTGTCTTTAAAGTTTTATGAATCACAGTGTTTGACATTTTTGATGTTGATTGATTTTCAGAAAACTGCACTTTTTGTTCTAATGTTCAATTTGTCACTGTTACTTACAAACAAATAAGAGATTTAAAACCCCAAAGATGCAGATGTTCTTTAGCTTTGTTGCCATCTGTTTTCCTTCCTACTGAATTCCAAGAGTAACATTTATGCATTTTAATGAAGCTATATCTATGTAACATATAAGATAAAATAGAATAGAAAATAGATACAACAGAAATTCTAGATACAACAGAAATTCTAGATATAACAGAAATTCTAGATACAACAGAAATTCTTTAATATAAGTTGATTTTTAAATCACTTCATAGAGCAGTATTTTTTCTGATGATTTTTATTTTCATGGTAAAGTTATATTTAACTAGAGGGTTTGAAAAACTTTTGTTTTGCTAAGTTATACATAAATTGCAGATCAGAAAACTGAGATTTCTATGGAAGTCTCCAAAGAAAGGCATATGATACAATCTTTATTTATTTCACAAATTTTACATTGTGGGATTTAAACAGCATGCTTCCTGGATGTCACAAAGCCATACACTTACTTGCAGTCATTGAAGTTGTACATCGGATACTTGAATTCTTAATGTAGTTTGGTAGAAACCTGATTTCTCTCTCCAACAAATTACTTTTTAGCACTGGCTCATTGAAAAGGATTGAAATGTTAGCATTTCTGTAGAATAAAATTATGTCTGATTTATTACAATACTATTGTATTACTTCCCCATTTATCTAGATAATTTCTGTGTTTAAATCTTTGTGATTTTTTTGGCAATGTTTCCTCAACAGGTGACAGATTTAACTGCCCACCTTCTAGTTGGCAATTATCTAAATCCCTAACTCAGGCAAACACAAATAACAGAGAATTTACAGGCACTTCTTTCAGTTAAAAAGAAGGTATTTCAGGTGGAAGTGTTGGTATCTGTTACAGCCGTGAGATTACAAAGTAGTAAGTGCTAGTTAAACGTTTATTTATATTCAAAAATAAATATGGAGTTGTGAGTGCCTTCATGTAGTGTAACAAAGTTTATAGTAAATGCTGCTAATCCACTGTGCCTAGAAGTGATATTTTGAGAGATAAGTTTTCAGATACTCATGGCTGCTCATCTGTTACAAGTAGATTAGCCATATTTTTGGAATGAAAGACTTGCTCATGCCGTCTTCCCCTTCTCTCAGCACTTAAATTTATCTTGTTTTCTTGTCTCATGTCCCTGAAATATTTAGTGTTTTTTGTCTTCAGTACCAGTACCTGTTGTTCAAAATAATTTCAGTGCATCCAGTTTGCCACCTGGTACTGCGATAGTTCCACTGGGCCAGCAGCCAACACAGCCATTCATCCACGTTCCCCCCACCCCCAGGGGACAGGGGAGAGAATTGTGGGGCAAGGGTGAAGAGATTTATAGGTTGAGATAAGAACAATTTAAAATAGAAATAAAATTTAAAATAATACTAATATTAAAATAGTAGTGATATTGATAGCAGTAACAAAATATGCAAATGAGTGACACACAGTGCAATTTCTCACCACCCGCGGACCAAGCCTGGCTTGTTCCCAGATAACGATCCTGGAGGAGCGACAATCCCAAACTGAAACCGCAATGCTGGAAGAGCGAGAACCCGAGTGAAAGTCAGAGAGAGCTGAAAGAGGAAGAGACCCTCAGTAATACACTGGACGTGACGCGATATGATATCGAATATCCCATTGGCATATCCAAACTCCAGTTTAGCTTATTAATTTAAATATTCCTCACCCCATTAGATCTTGTGCTTGTGCACTAACAAAACATGAAGTCCTTCACTTCCAGTGACAAAAATGCAAACACTGGTATGTTATCAGTGTTTCTCTCATAACAAATCCCAGGCTGAAAGCAAAATGCAGCACTATTCCAACTACTAAAAAGAAACCCAGCTCTGTTCCAGCTAAAAATTAGGACAAATGCAAACTTAATCAGTTCATGACAGCATGGTCTGAAGGAAAGGAAAATAATCACATGTTCTCCAGTACCTGAAGCCTCAAGAGATGTCAAAGACTTACCTAATATGCACCAGAAAATAGTGTTATGAAGGAAGGGCTGTACTTTCTTCAAAAAATTGAAGTTTCCAGAGCTTAATAAGACAACTACTATTTGAGAGTCCAGGAGCAATGATATGCCTATAGTATTATTTTTTGAACCTCCTTGGCCTAAGCTGAACTAATTGTACTTGTACATAAAATCAGCCTTTGTAAATTTCTGCACTTTCTCAGTCAGTGAATCCTGGACATATATTGGGAAACTAAAAGCAATGTATTATTCAGAGATGGCATAAAGAGTTGAAGGGTTGTATATGGCTGCTAATGAAAAAAAAAAAACCAAAGCACAAAAAGCACAAACAGAACAATCTTCCTAATAAAATGTACATTTTGTTTTATTCAGCCATGTCAATAGGAAGAACCATGTTGGAGGATATGTCAGCATATTATATGTACAACTGTCTAAATCTGTGAAAGGTATTTTCAATCTTTCCATTTCTGCACCATAAATTTGTGATTCTGGCTTCAGAAGGACTTGGTAGATCATGGAGTGCTGGCTGATCATTGACTTCCCCTTACTCCTTTATAAACTCTACAGTGTTATTGGCAACTTTTGGATATGTAAGGCACACACAGTGAATGTCTGTTCTAATGTCTCTTAAATTGAAGTAACATGGTTAACATCATGCCCTGGCTTGATAGTGAGGAAATATGGATATATATTAAATCCAGTGGAATCTTACAGTTTAAAGCACATAGCACTTGCTAAGACTGTTTCCTTTGAGCACAGTATTTGATTCACACTGCTCTTTAGGAACTCACTGGAATTGCTGACATATTTAAAATGAGCATTTGTGAAAATGCTGTGTTGGATCACGACTTAAGGGTGGTAAAATACAAGTACGTATTTTCCCATCCCTTGCAGAGGCTGAATGCCTGTGATGACAGGAGCGGGAGCTAGACAAGGGTAGTTTTTCTATTCCAGCCCCATCACATCTTGCTTCCTCCCCACTTTTTGATCCTAGCCAGGCAGATAGAGACATCTCATCGCCTGTGATGCTGCACTGCATCCACCAGAAATCAGTGTGGAAGCCCTGCAACGTGAGAATTGCTTAGCTAATCCAAATTGCCAGAGGAAGGAAAAACTTAATGCTTCTTGCTTTTTAAGATGCTTTGTTACAACTTTGTAATTGTTTGGTTTTAATTACACCACAGACTTTATCTGCTGTGCCTTTGAACAGAACACACACATGCAGAGCTTCTTTTTCCTATTGGCTTCAGGCTGCTAGTTTTGACACCTTTGTAATAAATCTGTTGGCTAGATGCAAAGCTTCAGGCTTGGCAGGACCTCAGGAAGTCAAGAGAGGAGGTAGCAATTCTTGTAAGAACAGGAGTTCCAAAGGCGATAGATTAACAGGAATAATTTCCAACTGAGTTAACCTATTTAAAAGTAGCAAGTACTTAAAAAGGGAAAATGGTCAGAGTGCATTACCAGAGAAGTGCTACTCCTTGTGAAGTGAATTTCAGCACTTAAAATCATCTTTATGAATGTCTGTGATATTTATTATACAGCCCTGAAGGGCCAAATACAATCTATGGAAATACCACATAATTTCCAACACCCAGTATTTCCTACTTGCTATTTCTATACCTTCAGAGTTGCAAAGCCAACTAACAAAAAAAGTTATTTCCCCTAATGAATCCAGAGGGGATGAATATTTACGACCAAATTTGTGGTGCTCAAATTTACAGCATAGATCCCGTAAGCTTCAGTGTTTATAAATGAAAAGAAATAGGCACCTTCATGAGGTAATTCAGAACCTATAGCTGGGAGATATCACTGTTGCTGATAACGTTTT
>NW_010329382.1:73596-84166 GCF_000700745.2 Antrostomus carolinensis | reverse complement strand
CTGAAATATCATTGCTCTTACAATTTTCAGTATGAAAAAACAAAAAACAAAAAAAATATTGTAGCTTAAATAATATTGCAGAACCTAAGTAGATCTGTTATTTGGGGCCAAAGTGGACAGGTAAGTGCCATTCATTAGATTTTTCATGTACTCAATGGAAAGTAAACTTCCAAGCAAACTCTTAGTTCCAGCTTCTTAAAATTTGAAACTTTCTTCTAAGATCCACTCTCCCCACACTTCTTTACTGATCCAAGTCAGTAGAAGAACACTTGCCCTTCAAAAAGTACTTAAAATTTCAAGTGACCCTTTATAGATTATTTTTGTTTGTTTGTTTGTTTGTTTTTCCCTCTAGTGACTAAAATAAATTTGGGCAAATATGCTAATACCTTAGAAACTCATAGTAAAATAAATGGGGAAAAAAAAATCACGTTTGTGGAGGAGAGACTGATAGTTCCATAACAATGATTATTAAAATAATATGACTGGTTTTCCCTGGAATGTGTACAATGTGTACACAAAAAAAAACAGTGCAGTATTTACACTGCAAGAGCTGCTGATGGATGTCGTTTTTCTTTTTTTTTTAAATCTTTCCTAAATATTCTGTATTATTATTGGTTTTGTAAAGAATTCTTGAAGAACAACTGATTGCAAAAATTAGCACCACAGGGAACAAGAAATCACATGGTATAGACATATGTTTTCACATCATTCCAGCTGCAGAGCTGGTGAGAGAACTTTGCAAACAGATTTGGATATAATTGGGAAATTTGGATTGCCCACTCTCTGAGCTGAGAAGTGACTACTGGAGCTACTTCTAAAAAGAATGTCCTACACTGGTTTTGGAGGAATAAAAAAACAAAAACCAACAACACAATAAAAAAATACTTTGTTATTGCTGTACTAAGATCTAACTGTGCTATCAGACTGAAGAAGCACAGTCAATACCAAATATCGTAAGTTTAAGCTCTTCTTATTTGTTTAATATTTATGTATTTTAATTTTATTTTTATTAGAATGATATGGGAGGTCAAAGGAGCCTAATAAACAAGTGGACTACTTTTCTGAAAGCCAGGCTTGTGTGTTCAATACCTGGTCCTGAAGGAGCAGACACACATTTTGATGAGCTGCGTAAGTTGGTTTATCTTTAATGGTCTATTTTGACATCAGTATTGCTTGGGGGAGTTTTGTTGTTTGTAGAAGCATTGTGTCTTGTTCTGATTTAATTCCTCTTCCAAACAGTGCTGGCAATATTTATGACTTTGATCAGAAGTCCCTGATTATAACTGTAATTAGTCTGATCAGAAATATAGGGGTGTGATAGTTCCACTGGGCTAGCCAGGACAGGGGGTTTTCCCTTTCACTGCAAAAATGGGAAAGTGAAAATCTGATTCTGTATAAAAAACAGACTATCTACAAATGGACAAACCTCAGAATATTAGCACAAATTCACAAGACAGAAATTAAAATTCAGTCCAAAATAATGCTTTGTTATATATTTACAAATCTCTAAATTATAGATGGTAGATGTAAAAATATTCAAGGGTTGTTTAATTAAAAAAAACAAACAAATAAAAACATTTTTCCCATTGCAGAAGATATATTCTTACTTTCTACAAGAGATGAGAGGAACCCGCTTGTATATGGAGTCTTCACTACAACAAGGTATGCATTAGGATCACGTTTGCCCCTGGAAATAAATGCTGAAGTTCTTACTCAGGCCTTTAGTTAATCCCTTCTATTACTAGATCCTGATTCCTGAGAGCAGTGAGAGACTATCTGAATAAGGCTTGCAATAATGGGACTGTAGTCACTAAGGACAATATTTTCAGAAATAGAAATAATAAATTATGTCCCTAAGCCTTTGTGTGCCTGACTTCTGAGAATGATTGCAAAAAATAATAAAAATTTAACAATCAAAAGCATGCTAGTTAATTTCAACCTTATCTAGTTGAATCTACAAATTTCAGCTGTATTTATTGAGCAACCTAGAGTTACTGTTTAAGAGAAATCATTGTCATGAAGCATTATTTCTGTAAGCAACAACTTGACATCAGCTGTTTCTTAGAATCAAAACCTACTGTGTTCTAAAGTGATATTTCAGTGTTTTTATAGACAAGGTTGATGGAAGAATAACCCATCTTTGTCTCAAGGAGCTAGATTGATTAATTAATTAATGAACCACTCCACTGGAATAGTGAGGTGCTCTACACAGAATTGTTGGAAAGGAAATAAAGAATTATTTCTTTTGTCTCCAGAAACTTTGAATTAAGTGCAGATAAAAAGGACTAGCCAAATTCTGGCTGAACAGTGTGAGTACAATGAAGAACTGCCAAGGCACTCCTTAACTCAGAAGCAGTGGCTCCATAGAATATATAACCACATGAAATATTTAAAATTGAATGAAATGTTGCACAATGAATGAAATGGCATATGAAGTAACTAAAGTACTTGTATGAAGTAACTAAAGTACTTGCCACTCAACAACCTGGCATGGTATTATTTGAAAAACTGAACTCTTTGTTTTTTTTTTGTTATTTGGTTTGGTTTTTGTTTGGTTGTGGTTTTTTTTTAGAAAATACATTAAAAAAAGGAAAAATGCATAGAAAAACAAATAAATGTTGATTTCTGTCTCTTTTTAGTCTGTCCAATGCAACTTGTAATTCTCAGGCACACCACCTGTAATATCACTAATATACGGACTTCCAGATGTGAACACAATGTAAATGAATTTTCATTTGCAGAAAATTCTAATCAAAGTAGCTAATAAGTGATAACTGGAAAATGCCAGATGCTAGAAAAAATGGCAGTCTATCAAGTGGTCCATGTTTCAATAGAGCAAAGCTTTAAACTGTAATGACAGTAGTTATCAGACCTGTACACATTTTTTGTTGTTTAGCACCACTTCTATCAACTCTCAGGTGTTGATCCAAACCCCATTACTCTGTGGAATTCATTAATTCACTGTATGACGCATGCACTGAAGAGGTGTATACAATCTGCATATCAATCCATCTTCTTTTTCAGCTCTGTCTTCAAGGGCTCTGCAGTTTGTGTGTACAGCATGGCAGATATCAGAGCTGTTTTCAATGGCCCTTATGCTCACAAAGAGAGTGTAGATCATCGTTGGGTACAATATGAAGGTCGCATTCCGTATCCCAGACCCGGTACAGTAAGTGTCTCCTTAATTACACACTTCTATTTTTACTCAAAAGCAATCATACTTTGCACCCCTCCCCAGATTGATAATTCAGATTTTCCACTCAGGATATTTCAAAATATCCTCTCAACCCTTTCTCTTCCGTTGACAGCTCAGTCTTCTACCTACCCTGTATGTATATAAATATACTTCTTTCCATGTTTCTGAGATAACATTATGTCCAGACTGTCTATTTCCTGATTGTCTCTCATATTGTGATCTCCTACTGTACAGCTGTATTTCTGTCTGTTGGGATCACCTCTAAGACACCAACACTTCATAAAAAGCCAAAGGCATTTCTTTATGGAGTATTAAGTTATGATGAGGTATTTTATTTAAAGTCTGGTATTTCTGTTATCTCCGTGCCTGTTAAAACCCTGTTCCTTGAGACATGGTCATTTATTCTGCTATGTGTGTTTGTGCATGTGTTGTGTTTTGAAGTAAAATAAGGAATTAGTTGCTGGAGATTTTATGTGATGAAAGAGAAGTGATAGGAAGAAAAGAGATGTTTAGTATCTGGAAACACTTCTAAATCCTAATCTCTTAAGACTTTAGATGTAATGATTGGGCCAAAACAAAGAGGAAAATGTTGAAAGAGTTATTAAAGAATTCTTCTCCACTTCTGTATTGGTATTAAATTTGGAAAAGCATAGATGTACATTACAGCTGAGGAAGAAAATGTTATTTCCAAAAAATACATCTATTTTAAAAAGTCATCACAACTTTGAGCAACCCTTCATACATATAATGTAAAAGAGCAATGATTTAAGAATAAAATAGATATTATATAATGTTATTTTTTATTATCTATAATGTAAAGATAGCTTTATATTATCTTGGTTAAGTATTCAGTGTACTAGGCAGCTGTATAAATCCAGGCAAGCACTGAGCTACTGAGGTTGGACTGCTGCTGGTACCCTGCCTAGAAGCCATCTGGGTGTTTCTGCACTATTTCTCTGACATCAGTACTAGTGTGACTTCTGCTTCAAGCCACATTATCTAGCTTATTTAGCTCTTATTTTCACGCTTTTCCATATGTCTCTATGTGTTCTTCATCACCCGTCCAATGAACCCCATTGCATCATCCGAGCCCATGCTGTTTGCTGCACTCCGTGGTCCCAGGCTTCAGCAGGTGAAGCCCCGAGCTCTCAGCTGCAGGCGAGTCACAGAGGGCTGCTCTCTCTGTAAAGAATAAGGCAGCACCAGAGACTGATTTGGCCTGCCTAGGATCTGTGCTGCTGGGGCAAATGTGGCCCTAATTTAGACAATTTAGGCACTGTAGGCTTATGCATCTTTCTCTCATGCAGAACATATAGTGACCCCAGAAAAGAAGATTACATTTAATTTTTTTTTCTTTAAAACATGTGCAACTCCATTACTGGTTAAGAAATGCAGATGCGCTTAGTTTTCAGTACAAAAATGGTGCCAGTGAGAACAATAGCTGGTCCCATGGCATCTAAAGAGATTAAAATAACTCTCTTGAAAAACTCAGAGTGCCCCATAAGGATGAACACTCTGCACAGATAGACGGGTCATAAGCTCATTGCATTTTTGAGTGTATTAGCCATCACATGGTTGAGCTGGGATCCACAAAGAAGGAAACATGTCATGCTGAAACATGTCAATGCTGATCTTTATCACTGATTTGAGTATCCATGCTTGCAAGTATTTTAAAAGTTAGAAAGTTTAAAGATAAATGGATATTTTCCATAAGCTACCCCTTAACTTTCCAGCTGCCTCCTTTAAGCACCTGATAACAGCTGTGAGAAAATGATCTCATAAAAATCCTTAGGACCTCCATACTCATTGGATTTCTGTAGGGGTTTGCCTGACCAAGGACTGCGAAGGGAAGTTGATTTTACTGAAGAAAGATCTCAGAAGAAAGATATCTGTAGTACTTGCTATGTAGATAAGGTAAATATATTGCTGCATAGTTATTCGTCTTTTGTCTTAGTGAGCTGGAATGCAACATACTTCAGGCTCAGCAGTTTAATATAGAGTACCCAAAAAAGTAGATTCATGCTGTGCTCTCATCTTATAATGGGCTATGCCAAATCTCTGCATATGAACAGATTTAGGCTGGGATCTGAAAAAGCAGCACAGTGCTCAGAGGCAGGGGAAAGAAGCGGCATGCTACACCCCTGCAGAACACTGCATCATGAATGCTGAAATGCTCTTCTTTAAAGGTTAATTTCATAATTTCTTGCCAGCTATGGGTGGTTCAGGAATGCTCAGAACAAAGCCAGAGAGGGATAATCTATCCTTTTTTTAAGTTCCTAGAACATTTTTGAAATTTAAGGTCTACCTAAGTGTTGCCTACAGTTAGCATAGCCAGCACTGACCTGATTTTATATTTATATTTTAAGTTACTGGCGAAGTCTAAAAATGGCTGTACTGGAAATGTGTTTCCTTTGATGTTTGACTTTCAGAGAGGCATTGACTTCCTTTCAGCATTTATACAGAAGCAGGAGACTGCTTACCCTAATTTAACTTTCTACTCAGCTGCCTTTATCTCCTAAGTAAATAAAGCTGTTCACTATAGAGGCTGTGACTACTTTGATATTGAAATTTTGACAAAATGCTTCCTGTGGCAATTTGTGTCAGAGATAAACTCCCAACATGACCATGATATCATGTCTTTGCAATGCCGAGCGGTGTGCAGGCAGCAGGAGTCCCTGCCCGCCCAGGGTCCTGGAGCTGTGGTGTGGTCTGCCTGCCCTCTGCCGTCCTTGAAGACCCGGGAACAGGGTGAATGGGAATCTCCAGCATGCTTCACACCATTGACACTGCAAAATGCACAGCTTTTTCACTCTTAATTTCTCCCAGTGGTATTAAAGAACAAGTGGAAATAATGGGAATAAAACAAGGCTTCAAATCATTTCAATTTGGAAACTGGGAAAAAAAAAAAAGGAAAAAAAAAAAAAAGAGAGAGCTAGAAAAAACATGCAGCAGCCAGCCCCAACACAAAGAACAATTTGAAAACCAAGAGACCTTTTACTCTATCTTCTTCAACTGTTTAAAAATTGGACTTGCATATCTGCAGCTGTCCCCAGATAACAAATCCAATTTTCTTTCAGTCTCTTAGGGTTTCACCCAGGAAATTATCCATTGATAAAGAAATCATCAAGGACTTCTTTAAAGTATGTTCTATGTACTGAATCAGAGTTTTTATAATGCCTTCCTTCCCAGTAATCACAGAAAGCATTTGAACAAGATTTTCAGTGAATTAGGAGGAAAAAACATTTTTAGCCTAGCTATTTAGCTGTAACCATTGCAGTTCCAGAGCAACTCACAGTGCCCATTTGGAAATTTTGATGGGAAACAAAGGAGCCATCCTCATTTCATTGATGGTGAGTAAGTATCATTAAGGTCAGATCTTTAGAGGAATATCAGTGTTTAAAGATGCTGATTAACATGGTCTAATCTACTGCAGAACCTAGACTCTAATGCTGTCCAATGAAACACCAAAATTTTTGTTAGATCTGGATGTTTTACTAACTGATTTGCCAAAGGTTCAAAACAAAGCTCTGGATCAGCAAAGGAAGATTCTTGCAGTCTAAGTCACTTCTTAGCTACAAGAAGAAACAGCCCAGCACGTTGCTTTTGTCTATTTGAAGGTATTATGTCTCTTTCCAATTCAGATCTGAATATTGTTCTGAGCTCCTGAATTCTTTGTGTATTTCTTTTTAAAACAAATTCCCTTACTAGTCCCCAGATTCTCCTATGATATTTTTCTTCTTTTCCTGTCTCAATTGCTTTTTCTCCCTTTCTTCAGTGAAACCCCTTCCTTTATTTCTTCTGCTAATCTAGTGCACAGGCTGATCGAAATGTGGTGTTCATCCCATTGGGACTTGGCTGAGCCACAGAGAAATACCGTTTGCCAAAAAGCCTCCCCCTGTTCTCCTGTCTGGTTAGTGTTGCTGCTTTAATAAGTGTGTTCATAAAACACTGAGGGTTGCACAGGTTTTTCTTGTTATTTTTAGACTTATCTTCCTCTTTCACCTGATCTTTTATGGGATAGACTGCGTTCTTTGCTTCTCCAATTCCTCTCTCCTTTGATCTCTCCACTGTAAATGGGGCTGCTTAATTAAGTTAAATGTTTCACTTTATAGGTTTATTTTCCTGAGAAAGCCTCCTCCACCTCCTCTTACTTACCAACCTGTTTTCCCCAACATGAATCACCTTTCTATTCATAGCAGCCTTTTGAAATGCTGAGAATCCAGTCACCTTCTTGCTTGCAGAGGTCAGTGGAGAATTGCAAAGTGCCACCTGCAAAGTCAAGTTCATTCACCTAACTGTTCTCAGCCCAGTTAGCCTCAGATTAATGCTCTCTTATGTCAGCCTTTTCTATCAAAAACACAGGTGTGTTAAATGGAAAAGCAATACAAAGTGCTCCAAAGAAACACTGGAACAAGGCGGGACAAATCTAGCACATCCAGTGGGATGCAAACTCTATCTTAAACAAAAAGGGGGGGGGGGGGGACTTCAATTTACTTGTAGGAATTTTTTTGTTTGTTTTGTATATGCTTTTTGTGGTGAGAGTGAACTGAGGTTGATTCCATTCAAAATTTGCACTGTTTGTCTCCTGCAGAACCTGACTCATTCCCCTCCACCATGCTCTCTTCCAGACTTTCTCTGAGTAGATGCAAGGCTCTCATGAAAGTATCCCTGCTGAGTGTCCAGTTCTTCTGGCACAACCCATCCATCCTGTAGAGAAGCACTAAGGCTTTTTGCAGGCATATCCAAACACAAAATGTACTGTGCAGCTCTGATCAGACTACAGAGAAGAAAGTACATGGTATTTAGGCCACTCAGGAACCCAAGTTTCATCTTCAGAATAACTTATGGTTGAATCTCTAGTGCCACATAAGTGCATAACCCCTGAGAGTCATCTCTTAGCTGTCATTTAATCCACAGGAGATCATAAACCTATAAGTACTTCATTTTCTAAAGTACTTCTTGGCATCCTGGAAGCTCACACCAGTCCTCAGTGTTACATCTTAACCCTCAGTATTTGCATTTCTCTATAAACTTATACAAATAAAGTTCCATTTGTTGGGTGGTGAGAGGGTCCCCATTTAACACAAGAGTGACTATTTGAATATAATTCTTCTGTTTCTCTGCTTTTTGCTTGGTGGATCAATGATAAGGGAACTTATTTAGAGCTTGGAAGATTTTGCATTACATCGTAAGAGAATGCTGACTACAAGGTCATCTCTCCTTGCTGATTAAATATTTGTTCCCTGAGAGCATGGGAGAAAGGGACCATTAGGTTAATTCATTCCCTCTCAGGCAAGTTCTGGTGCTCAAGTTCCTACTACACTTAATATAAAATAGAGAGCTTTTTGGAGGAAAACAGATCTTCTCCCTTCCTGGTTAACATCTGACCAACATTCTTACTACTTTTGACTAAGCTGAGAGGTCATTATGCCATGAAAAGTGAAACACCTTCAACAGGAAGGAGCGAGGAGCTCCTGGGATGGTTCTAGTCCATGTGCCTGGAATGGAAGGACCCCCCCCCCACACCCCAGGAGAGAAGCCCAGACTAAGAGATCTAATTCCCCGATATGGGAGAGAATTAAGAAATATTTCACTCCTTAAATGTTTCACATTATCTACTTCAGATGCTCCCAAGAAAGTGACTTGCTGGTGTGGTGCTTAGTTCTCCTTCTGAAATGCATAAAAATTCCCAGCCCAGATATCACAAAATCCACCAAGCAGATGCCTGCTGCACTCAATATTATCAAGTCCCTGTTGTGTAT
This sequence comes from Antrostomus carolinensis, assembly GCF_000700745.2. NCBI lineage: Eukaryota > Metazoa > Chordata > Aves > Caprimulgiformes > Caprimulgidae > Antrostomus > Antrostomus carolinensis. Next base: position 75,208 of record NW_010329382.1, on the reverse strand, counting down.
CTAGCCTATGGGTGTTTGAGTCTCATTGTTGAGTGGGTCTAAAGCTCGATGTAAAAAGTCACTTTTAAACGGGATTTTCAACACTCTTGAAATAGAAACCCCATTGAAGCACACAGGGAACAGCATTCTGTTTTAAGGTTGTCAGTAGACAGCAGCACTGATGAACTAAATGTGGATCATTAAATGAAAAGGACATTTTTTTTTTTTACATACTGTATAGATAGATTCCCAAATAATTGTCACAACTTTAATACGTGTTAGATCCAGCAGCTCTTACTGACTTCTCTGGATGGTGTGAAGCTCTACACAGTTTGGCAAATTGGAGGTTTATTTAGGAGCCTAACTTCTGGCACCAGCTTTTGAAAATCTTGGCCAGGTTTCCCACATAATGTTAACACAGTCACACCGTATGTCTCACTATTGTGTGAGATCTACACATCCAGCACTCTCATGCTGCAAATGTAATGACAAGTGAAAAAAAGAGAAAAGCTTGCATATGTGCAGTGTTGCTCAGTTAGTATGTATTTGCTTTTATTTGTGAAAGATTAGCCTTAATTTGCCACCTCCTGATTATATTGGGATACAAATAAAAGGTGAGAGAATAAAAGGTATCTTTGTAGATCATCTGGGATCAGGACTTAGTCCAGAGTGATAATTGTCAAATTGAGCTCACACAGAAGGCACTGGAAAAACTTTAAGCTATTGAATTGTTTCTTTATAAAATATATTATATGGTGAATAAGTCTCTTGCAGGATTCTTAACTAGCAGTACTAATTTTACTAATTTAATGTGATTCATTTTTCTTGATGTCAACTATCTAGAACAAAAGCATCAAATCCGAGATAGCTGTTTAGACTTCTCTGTCAGAAAGAGAGATAGGCACATCCTCTGTGGAGTTCATACACAGACAGGATAAGAATGTAGGTCAGGTGAGATGAATCCCATCCTGTTGCAAAAGTAGAAGATGCTGAGAGAGCACAGTAATGGTGTTATGAGAACTTTGATGGAGCCAAATTCTCTTGTAGTCCACATGAAACAATCCTGCCAACCTACTCCTGTGATATTTGATATAAAGGCAGATCTCTTATTGTCTCCAGTGGGATATGTCACGTATCTGAGACAGCATCTGGTGCTGATGGTGTAAATAAATGTCCTTTGTGAACTGGGCAGAGAACACCGATATCATTATCATGAGACATGCAGCAGGATGTGAACTCACATTTTCAGAGGTTAAAGGTTGCTTCACTAACCCACTTGGCCATTCAGCCACTACCATCATACATCCTATTGATTGCTATGAAAGGAAACACAAGCCTACAGGAATTGTTCTGCAACGATGGGTGGACACAGCTTTAAACAGGTGTCTGAGGACTTTGCCAAAGGGTGGCCAAAATGAATTTTTCAATCTCCTATTGCATCAATCATGCCACAGTGAGTGACGCCTCTGGAAATATCTCCTTTGGCCAAGCATAACAGGGTCACACCTGCCCAACTGTTCTTGGTGATTATGCTGTCTTAGGATGGGATCCAAAGCCCATCGAAATAATTGGAAAAGGCCCTGTTGACTCAAATGAATCTTTGGATCAGACCCTTAGTCCTTTTTTTTACTAA
>NW_010329382.1:68113-73542 GCF_000700745.2 Antrostomus carolinensis | reverse complement strand
GGCCTTTGGGATTACTGTAACAACTTTATAGTTCCGTATTGGTAGATATTTTATCCTAGTGGTTTTTAGTAAGTGATGTCATTGCTCTTATGTTCTTCTGTTGACGTATTTTGGGAAAAATCTAGGACATCTTTAAGGCCCATGAGACTACTACCATTTTTTAAATAGAAATGGCCTTCTGGGATTGACCTGTGAATAGGTGGGCAATCAACGGATTTCCAGAAGATACAAATTGTAACTCAGAGTACTGAGTGAGAACATGAACCACCAAAAATGCACATATAAGGGAAAATCAACCTCTGGTACTCAGTGAGAGGGAAGACAGTTATTTTATGGTTTGGGAAGTGAAGAATAAATTTATTTTTTGGTCCTATATAGAATAAACTGATGCAAGGTTTTTGATCCAAAGACAATGAAAGCACATGTGTTTCTATCTATTAATTCCAACAAACTGCAAATTCAAACAAACAAAGCCTCTGCAAAGATGAATATGCTTTTTGTAATCGGTAGGGTTTCTGAGGTCTGATTCTGGTATAAATGGTAAAGACTCAGACCTTGGTTGTTCTAAAGCTAAGGACAAATGTTCATTCCTGAAGTACTGCTCATGTAGCAAATGTGCACGTGATTTGGTTTTTATCTAGTTATTGTGCTCTCTGAATAATTTCTCCTGTATTATGGTTTACTTTATTATTTTACTAATACTTTAAAGTTTAAAATTTTAAAATAGTTTAAAATCTAAATTGTCTGGTTTTTTTTTCACGTTTTCTGTAGTCTCTTTTGCTATGTAATACAAAGCATGCATTTCTTTGTGAAATTATTTAACTGATGTTATCTTCAAAAATCAAGCTGACTACAGCCCACCTCAGGGGTGTAACCTTGCAAAGACTTTAGTTTTTGAAAGCACAGCAGAAAACAGAATTTGGGAGCTCTTACTCAGCAAGCCAGAGGGTGAGAGAGCTAGCATGGAACTTACATCTTTGTTTTCTTGTTATTTTTTTCACAGCCTTACACTAAATTGTATTGAAACAAAATGGCTGAATATGCAATAGAATATATCTTAATTCCAGTTGGCACAGGTTTACTGTCCATGGATAAATTTTTAAAATCTACGAGGTGATTCAGGAGCATCAGCCCTGTTTTCAGTAAACAGTTTCAAACCTTTATGAAGATCATAGAATCATAGAATGTACTGGGTTGGAAGGGACCTTGAAAGGTCGTCTAGTCCAACCCCCCTGCAGTGAGCAGGGGCATCTTTACTAGAGCAGGTTGCTCAGAGCCCCATCAAGCCTGACCTTGGGATGGGGCCTCCACCACCTCTCTGGGCAACCTGTTCCAATGATCAACCACCCTCATATTGAAAAACATTTTCCTAATATCCAACCTAAATCTATCCTTTTCTAGTTTAAAACAATTACCCCTCGTCCTATTGCTCCATGCCCTTGTGAACAGTTCTTCCCCCGCTTTTTTATAGCCACAGGCTTAATTCCTACTGATTGAAACAATGCCAAGCAAGTGGACACTGACACAAAATCTATTAGGTCTCTAGACACCCATAAAAATCAGTCCAAGCAAGGACTGGAAATAGGTTGTAGTCTTTTAAATCACTGGGCTACATGTCTACTAAATAAAACCAGAGGTCAGGTTCAAGTGCAGACCCATAGTCACTGCACGGTTTAGTGTTAGAAGAGGCTTTGCCATAGTTTAGGCACGCTCCAACTGATACCCTCGCCATGGCAGTGTTGGGGGGTCTAAGGTTTATCAGGACCTGCCCTCAGCAGGCATTTCAGATGTGACCGTAGATATGGATGTAGAATGACAGTTGTTCTGTGCTTCACTGGCATGTTTTGTTTCTGAATATACAGGTAATCTCTGATTCTTTTGAGAATGTTATCCCCGGTCAGAAATTTTTCTTTATAACTAATATTCTTCAATAACTAGTTGCTATTGACTTTGCATTTGGGGTATTTATACAGAAGTACGTTCATGTAGAACTGTATAAATGATAAAAATAATTCTGCATTGTATTATCTGTGTTTACTGCATGAAGAATTCATCCCTAGGCATGGGTACACAGTACCTGTGGCCACTGGGTGAAGGCTACATTCCCTTTTCAGCTGTGTGTATCCCTCAGCTCAGGGAGAGAAGGGGCAGTGGAAACCCAAGGGAGAGAAGTGTCCAGGCTCATCCTGAGCCCACAGGAATGGATTTGCTGTTCGTGGTTGATATCGTGAGGCCATGAGAATGGAGTTTGCCAGCAATGGAGGAGGGACGTGCTTAGCCCTTGGAGCTGTGTGTGTTGTTCCTAATGCAAATGTTTTGGATAATGCCAAACCTTACATAGCGGAACAAATCTTAACCGCAAGCCCTTAACTGGCACCGTAGATTGAACACATGTCAAACTGGAGATTTGGGAATGTGAACTAAAGTATCCTCTGTCAAAATCAGCCCTGTAGGAGGATTGTAGAGCAACTCCACCACAAATGTTAACTTTCTCCTGGCAGACTCCAAAGGCATTATTTAAACACATTTCTTTCTTCACGAACTGTGCAATGGCTCCACCTGGCAGGAAACACAGGGATTTCTTAGTTAGAAATGGTGTTAAAAAAGAAGCAATAAACAGCTTATATGTAAAAGGGTGTCACCAACTGGAATAGTGTTTCCAGTTAGTCTTATTATGCAGGATTTGTAGTGCCCCATTAACACCTCTAGAAGCCTCCAGATTCGAAAGAGAAGCTTTCTCAGACTCAGATTAGAGACTAAAAGTGCAAAACAAGAGACAGAAAAGAGATGCAAACAGCCATGGGAAGGAAAGCAGATATAGATGAGCATGAGAGATGATGGATCACTGACATCACTGACCTTGCAAATATATTCCTGGACTCACCCTGAAAGGCAGAGAAGTGAAAAATTTGAAGAAGGTTGAAGAGGTAGGTTTGTGAGTGGTCTTCAAGCAAGCTGTGTGAGAACCAACTTAATTTGTGTAAGCCAAAGGAATGGCTGAATTGATTAATTTGTCAGTATGGGTCTAATAGAGATGGGACCCAACCCCAGCAATAAATGAGTGACACTGGGGAAGCATCTGACGGAGTGATGACTGTAGCAGTTGTTTAGACTAGAGAAGGATGATTGTGCTGCTCAAAGCCAGAGAAAAGGATGCTGCAGCAGCCAAGCCATGGGCCTGGGTAAGAGTTTCAGCTATATGGATAAGTAAGGAAAGTAACTTCTGAGAAATAATGAGCTACAGGGATCAGCTGGCATTTGGAGAGTATGCCTTTTTTTAGAAACAAAAAAAAACCAAAACCAGGAGGCATAGGAAATGCAGTTCACAGAAACGTTATAGCCTAAGACTGCAGGCTGTTATGTACACATAAAAGGTAAATGTGGGTATTTAAGTCAGGAAAAAAGAACATCGTTAAAGCATTTATTAGCAGCCTTCTGCCACAGTAACCCTGAGCATATCTACCATGGGGCATGCTGGTGAGGATTTTGCCCAATTCTGGCTCACTGCGTCACCAGGGCAGAAACTCAGCCTTGATAAGAGGAGAAGAAATACAAAAAGCAGAACAATTTTGATTTGTGAGGAGATCCTGCACTTTAAATACTTGCGATTTTTCCCCCCATAGCCACCAGAGGGCACTCCAGGCTCGCTGCTGAAAGTCCATCCTTGCACCTATCCCTGCACTGGTTTGTTCAGCGTGTGACAAATTTAACTGCATGGTGTTACCTGTGCCTAGGAATGACAGCTAGACAGCATGACAGTCTCTTTCACTCCAGACTTGATTTCCATATGTTTTTAAAATATCCAACCTGATAAGGCATTTCTTACTGGTTTCACAAGTGTTCTCACAGAAAATTTAGTTTCTACTTGAATATGGATTAAACTTGTGACTTATTCATGAGACCAAATTTCTGAAGTGGCCTACACTGGACATCTATTATGGTATTATATACAATTAGTTTCTAAATATCTAAAGAAAAATTAGAAATTTTCCTGTATTATTAGATTGTTTGCTGACTCAAATATATAATAAAAAAAAAATAAATCAAAGTGCATAACAATGTTAATAACAACAATGCATTTTCATTATTGGTGACAGTGGTATGGTATTAAGGCATGTTTCATACTCTCTTTAGGAACACTGCTATATGAAGAAACAAAGGGTCTTAGTTATAGTCTTTAAGACCATTTCATGATAATACTAAAAAAAAGTTGTGTAGCTTTTAGTAGTTTGTGTTTACAGATATGTAAATACAATAAATAGAAATTAATTTTATCCAACAGCAAACAGACAGCTTCTCTTTTCTGATGCTCTCTTATTTTCCTGAGTATCTTAAAGGAGCTAAGGAAGTTCATCTCCCCTCTAAGTTCTAATTTAGTTTATCAAAATCTCTGACTGAGAAAGAAGAAAAGCCTATAAAATTTTCTTCTAAGCTTGCATATATCTATAGGTAGTATATATATATATGCAGGTGTGAGCATATAACTAACAAGAACAGAAGATTTATAATTCTGAGGAGTAGTACAAATGAGTGAGATGAAACAGATTAACAAGTTTTGGGTGGTTTTAAAAGATTAAGGAGAAAAAGTGGGAGCAGGATAAAGGAAAATGAAGGTGAAGGGGAAAAACTTTTGAAGAGAGGTAAAAATGGAAAAAGAGGACAGAGTGGAGAAACAGGGGAGAAAATGACCCTTTGAAGAACCAAAAGAGCACACTGTCAGTCTGCTCCCATGCTTTCAAATCAACACTGAGCTTTTTCAATCGTAAATCAAATTACCAGCCACTGTCAAATGTGCTTTACAAATTGACATAGCTGATCTGGACCAGGCAGCTTTCCTACTCCACAAAGAAACCTACAGTTTACTTGTACTTCTTTCCTAATAATTCTCTCATCTTCTTGTTCTCTGTTTTATTCAGTGTCCAAGCAAAACTTATGATCCGCTCATAAAGTCTACCAGAGACTTTCCTGATGAAGTAATTAGCTTTATTAAACGCCATCCACTGATGTACAAATCCATTTACCCAGTGACGGGAGGACCAGTATTCACTCGAATCAATGTGGACTATCGTCTGACTCAGATCGTGGTGGATCATGTCATGGCAGAAGATGGGCAATATGATGTTATTTTCCTAGGAACAGGTATGAGAGAGGACTACCACTATCATTCTGCACAAACCACGTCCTTGATCCCAGCAGGTCCTGAATAAACCTGTTGATTAATGTGTTTTTCCTACACATGCAGCTTCAGGAAGCATTTAGATGCTCTTGATTCTGGGACAGATCTTCATGCAAATGCAAAGATTAGATTAATTTGTCAACTCAGGAGATTGCTACTGTTGGGATCTCAATGCCTTATGGTCCTTAGGTGATAAAACAGTTAAGAGTCAGAGTACTTGAAATTTCTTACCCTCCCAGTACTATTCAGTATC
>NW_010329382.1:0-68076 GCF_000700745.2 Antrostomus carolinensis | reverse complement strand
CTGTCAGTACATCAATAACCAACTGAAAGGAAAAACAAACAAAACAAAACCTTAATAACGTCAAGGAGTAGAATCATAGAATGGTTTGGGTTGGAAGGGACCTTTCACGGTCTTGTAGTCCAACCCCCTTGCAGTGAGCAGGAACAACAAGATCAGGTTGCTCAGAGGCCCATCCAACCTGGCTTTGAATGTTTCCAGGGATGGGGCTTCTACCACCTCTCTGGGCAACCTGAGTTGCCCAGAGTTCTTCCTGTTATGAGTAGTGACATGGTGCTTCAGCATTAAATCTTATGTGACTTTGAACAACTAAGAAAGATTTAAAATTAAGCCTAAGGTAATCATTCCACTTAACTATTGTAGAGGTATAATGTAGCAATATGAATAACTCCAAACAAGAGGATCAAGACTGAACAGAGAGAGGTTAAACTACTCTGTCAGGGAAGAAACCTGCTTTGCATTTTTTTTCTATGGATAATTATATATCTATTTACATTTTTATGATAGCTATATGCTGTAAGGAAAAGTCTAGTTTTACTATATTAAGTAATTTTAGAATCACTGGAAGAATTGCCCAACAGCATGGTATATTAAGAAATATTAATATATCTATTCATAACATTTTTGAAGTAATAGTCTACTGGAATTTCTTGTTCTTAATCCACAATTTGATGTTCTGTTACTATTACTAGTAACAGTTCTTACAAAGCACTTCTCACTGGTGGATCTGAATGCTTTAATAAGAAGGTCATTGCCATTATCCGTGTCTTGAAACAGGTGAAACTAATGTACATGGAAGTGAAAAGGTTTATGCAAGGGCAGTGGATGAGCTACTACCAAGAGCTGCAGGGAAATTAATATTTCTCTTTGAATTCTACCCCAGCGCTGTTGGGTTGCACAGCATTTTATCTGACCTTTAAGCAAATTTGGTGTCGTATAGTGTAGTCTGATAAGTATGGATATTCTGAAGTGATTTGGGGAAATTGAGTGAATTGTCACAGAGCATCAACTCTTGTAAAGTATGGGTTGTCTCAGCCTTCAAGAGCTTCCCAACTGTGTTATCACACACATAAGTCCAGAGATATCATCTTTCTTGGACCATCTATGTCTTTCAGCTCAACCCCTCTCACAACTCGTCTTCTAAAAAAAAGATGGTGTGAGAGTCCTTCTACGATCCCCACAAGTCAAGTGTAGTGGTATCAGAGAGAGAAGCACAGTTTCATAACAAAAACATTAAAGTGCTATTTGCTACCCTGCTGCCAGAGAATGCTAAGAATAATCTTTAAACGTGATGATGAAAAATCCTTGTTGCTTTCTGACTTTTGTCTTTAACATAGTTAATAGAGGAGGAAAGGAAAGAAATTCCAAAGCTATGAGATGCCTAGAATTTGGGAATACTCACTAAAACTTACTTTTCTTCTGATAATAGTGACAAAAAATAATTTTAAACTTAGATGTCTGAAAAGATTAATTCACTAGTTAAAATGTTTAAAATATTCTTTTACTGGCTATAGAGGTTGCTTTCAGGTGTTTGCTATCCTCCAGTATAAAATTTGTCATGGGAATAAAATTATATTGAGAGACCAGCAACTCGAATACTCCCAGGTTAGCTGTTACTACCCAGCACTGATGTTAATTCTTTCAGAGTTTATCAGCTGGTTTAGAGGTGTCAAGGCCAGCATGTACCACGCAGTCACTAGGTGGCACTCCATAATACGCAGATATTTTTTTATCTGCAGTGCCTTCCTTAAAAGTGTGCTTTCTTTTCCACAGGCACATGTTTTTGTTCTATTTTATCCTCTAAACGCATCCTATGGAAAAAAAATAAACTCGCAGATAAAATTCTAAATATTATCTAGAGACTGAATACAGATATACCACATAACCCAAAAGATTTTGAGCAGTGGAAGATCAGACGCTTATTATATGTTTGAATGTATAAAACCAGCTTGTACATATGCAGACTTTGTCAATTATGTCAAACAAACAAACAAACAAAATGATCTAATACATAAGCCAAACTGAAATACTTTTGGCTTATATTGGTAATACAATCTCATTAAATTAAAATGAGAATTTGTAAATGAGAATTAAATGAGAATTTGTAAATGAGAATTCAAATACCATTCTTTCCATTATAATGTATTATTTTTCATCATTTCAGTACTATGTATAGTGCTTAGGACTAAGCTGTGTACATTCCAGCACCCAGCCCACTTCCCCTGAGCAGTTTTGAGGGTTCTTTTTTGAGGCCATTAACTACTGACCGATGTGTAATGGTATAAGATTAAATGTGCTGCTATTTTTTTTTTTTCACCAAGCAGGAATTTAGCTAAAAATTGATTAATAGATTTAACTTTAAAAAATTTTCTGGATAACTCTGAAGAAGTAATTTCTGTAATGATTAAGTAAAGATTTTGATGTTGAATGGAGATTTTGTTAAAAAAATTACCCTAAAATGAAAAGATAAATTTAAAAAGTGCATTGCTTAACTCTCTACATTAAAATGAAACCTAATTCTGGTTAAGGTGCTATAATGGATGAAAGTTAGTTCTATAAAAAAAGAGGAAATAATTTTCTGCCAATTTAGCCCCCTAAGCTGGGTCTCTCTGACGTCAGATGGGCCTCAATTCTGGCTCAAGGAAATGTGCAGAATCTAGCACATCTAGCTGGCAGCATGGATGTGCTCATATGTGTATGTGCATGTGTTTGTGTAGCAGGAGAGTTAGACCATCCCTGCCAGCAGCAGCCTACAATAACATTGGCTTAACCATACAGTAAAACCATAAATGTATTGTGTAGAGCTATGTACATAGCAATAGATGCAGACAGAGATAGATGTTGTTTGAAGGCTTTAACTTCAGGGCCAAGGTTTTTTTTAGTTGTTTATTTGTTTGTTTGTTGTTGTAACCTGAGTTTACAGCATAACTTTTAAAAAAAAAAAAAAAGGAAAAAAAGAAATCAGAGATCAAGTTTTTATAAAGTAAAAAATGGAGTGGCACTTACATACTGAAACATAACTGTGGGTTTTACATAATGAACATTTGTTTCAGACATAGGCACCGTCCTCAAAGTTGTGAGTATCACAAAGGAGAAGTGGACTAAAGAAGAGGTTGTCCTGGAAGAGCTGCAGATATTCAAGGTAAGCATTAACAGCTACAATATCAATTAAATATTATTCAGGGGACTTTAGGCCCAAACTGGCTTTATCTGTCTGGTTGTTTGTTTACTGGAACTAGTTCAAGTTTCCAGAGAGACGCTATGTAAATTTTTAAATGCCTTGGTATTCTTTGGGTAAGTCAATTGAAAAAAGTCCAAAACCAAACAGACCATGATTTTTCAAAATCATAGAAAGTCTCATTTATCCTGTCTTGTTCTAGTTTGAATTCTTATTGTGAGGCTCAATTTTTTTATTAGTAGTACTTTATTTTTAATGCCATTTTTTCTATTGTCTTTGGGACTATTCTTAGTACAACTATATTTTTAAACAAACAAACAAAATTCCACAAATGCAGAGAAATTCTTTAAAGTAACAACTTTGGGAACTGAGAACATAAAGAAAAGGAAACAAAGGTAGCTTTTATTATCAATGCGTTTTAATTTATTGATAAAGGCTGACTCAACGTTTTTGACCATTTTGATTTGGTTATTCTGAGTGAGTGATATAGAAGAAAAGTAACTGCAGCCCTTCTAACACCAAAGATTTCTTCATGAATAGAGCTTGTAAAAAGCTCAAATCTCCTTTCTGTTGTGCAGGCAAATTTCTATTGATCTCATTGCTGGTGAGGGAGTTGATGTCGACATACTGTTAGAGTAGGGAAATGGAGACCTCTGTCTTCCCTACTGATTTTCTTTTCCATTAGTAGCTCCTTCTTCATTCTTTGCATTTTCATTTTGCTTTTTCTCACTCTGTATAGCTCTTCTTCAGTTTTCACCTTGCTTTTTCATCAAATTTTATCTGTGTCCATGGCATTTTAGTTACTTTCTCACACATCGTTTCTCCTATATGGTGTAAGAAATCTTAGCCAGAATTTCTGTCCATACTAAATAAATGAATTTGGGACTTGGAGACAGTGTTTTCCAGGTGTAAGGACAAGATCTTTAATAACTATTTCAAAGAATATATTTCTCCATATCCTTTTCATATGTCATGTGTATGCTAAAAGATCTCTCTGTAGTCTTCCCACTGTCTTGGACACCAATTATAAATATCACTTTGAAAATTTCAAGATTACTTAGTGGCCTACCAAGTAATCAGCAGTTTTAGTATGTGCACCAATTTGCTGCATTCTTAAAACCTAACGTCAAGGGCAAATGTACTATATCATATTTAAAACAAAAAAAATGTTATTTTTTTTCCTGCTCAGCAGACATTCCTTCACGTTTTTATTGGTATCATTTATAACTGTTACGTCTATGTTTTGAATCCAGAAAATTGAAGGGGGTGAAGGGCTGAAAAAACATCCCTTATTTCCTCAAACTGCATTAACATTAAACAATAGGCTTAGATTAATCATCTTCTATTAGGCGATATATAATACTCTGAGCTTTGTCCTGTTCTTACATCAGTCACAGGAAAAACACTGTCTCTCATAGCACTGAAATTAATCCTGGTGCGGAAGATCTGCCTATGTATCCCTTAAATGCCATCTAAGCCTTTCAAATAGTGCTTAATAGGAACTTAAGTTGATGTGAAAGCTCATTGCCATTTTCCAAGATGGGATAGACTGCAAACTCTAAAAATTAAAGTCAGTTCCATCATAAGCAGCAGGGAAAATTTATGGGAGGGTTTTTTTTTTTTTGTTTCAATATTTGTTTAAACCAAGCAAATGGATCTGTAATTTTACTTAATTTTTGTATGTTAAGTTCTGTTCTCTTTTTAATTCAGAACGGGGAATGTGTAAACTAATGCACCTTACTAATTCGTTTTTCAGCACCCTTCATTTATCTCGACCATGGAAATCTCTCAGAAGCAGGTAATCACAAGCCTGTTTAATTACTGCAGGATATATGGTACATTGAACACTTAGCTTGTTATTTTCCAGTGACACCTGTTACTGGCCAGGCTTTCCATGGATGACTCTTAAAATGTATCTGGAGAGAGATATGTTTGAACTTGTTTGCCTGCCTAATTCATGTTTGCTTACAAACAGTAATTTATGTACCCAAGCCAGTAATTATTCATGGAAACAAATATTTAGTCATATGGTAGTGGGATTTGTGAATGAAGTTAAAGCACATTCATTTTCCGGACACAAGAAATACTTGTCCCTTTACAATCTAGTAATAAATTATTATTACTATTATTGTTGTTATTTTTAGTAGTAGTCAAGAGAGATCAGGGCCTCATTGTGCTAAAATTTGTGCTCACACAGACTAAAAACCAGTCCTCTAAAATGTAAGTCTAAATCTGGGTGGTCCAATCCTGGCAGTCACAAGGGCCAGTCCCAATTGGGAATCTCCCGATGGGAAACAGTTTTATGGCAGCTCCAGGCTCTGTGATGGCTACATGCATGTTCTGGAGGCAGCGTGACACCAGAGCCATCCCTCCCTGCCCCACAGAAGTGGCCAGAGCAGCTCCGGCACAACACGTCTCTCTCACACGGGAGGAGGTATTTTGCCGTTCAGGCACGCACAGCACAGCTGGGTCCCATCTCCCCTGAAAAAAGGTGGCAAGCCAGCTGGAAGTATTGCATGAGCCAGCTCCGGCTCAGCAGCAAGCACTTGGACCACCCTTGTCTCAACAGGCAATCTACTCACACAATGGGGAGAGGGGAGCGATATTATCCCCAACCTACCTAAGGATCAGAAGCAGAAGGTGAAGTTTTATTCACACACGGTCATCCCTAGTTCCCAGATTCTTGATGTCACGGCTATGCAGCCACTTGTTTACAAGTGTGTTATTAAACCATTCTTTCCATGGTTTGCTTCTGATATTTTATTACACCACAAATCTAAAGGTGTAAGGGTGTTGAGTGCTGGTGTCTTTCCAGGACTGCAGTTTCCTTTCCTCTCTGACGTGTTGTCAGGGATTGATGGGGACTGGCCAGTTCACAATGAGCCCTGAGAAACTTTTTATGGTAAAGGAGGAATTCTCCCTTGTTTTGTAAAATCTGGGACAAGGTTGAAAGTCTGCAAGTGTGGCACTGAAAAAGGGAACTTTTTTAAATAGCCTACTTGGAGAACGCTCCTAATTAATTTGCTTTGCCTGATTTGCAGCAACAATTGTACATTGGTTCCAGGGATGGATTGGTTCAGCTCTCTCTGCACAGATGTCACACGTATGGGAAGGCTTGTGCAGACTGCTGCCTTGCCAGAGACCCATACTGTGCCTGGGATGGAAACTCGTGTTCAAGATATGCCCCCACTTCTAAAAGGTAAGAAAAAAAAATACAACGTGCTGTAAAAGATCTTGCTGCTTGCAAGAATTTGAGATGTTTCCAATCAGAATGTGTTGCCTTTATACTTAGCATGTCATTTGCCTTAAAATTTGATCATACTCTGGCCATGTTTCATATTTCTGCTCGAAGAGCTGTGAAGACAATATAGCTTTGTTTAAGTGTGTGTGACAGTAACTCGGCTACTGCAGCTAACATCATAAATCCATCATTTCCCTTTTTTATGCTGAATGCTTTAAGGCACGAGATGCTCAGATGGAGGTCTAGGTCGTGGCTGACTCTGCCCAAGGTGCAAGAGCCTGTCTTAAGCTTCTGCCTTTTGCATACGGCACCACTGTATTTATAAAGTGGAGTTTAACATAGTATCCCAGAGTGGTCAATAATAAAATACATTTAATTCCCTGATCTTAACAAGCAAGCTTCTTCTGTCTTTTTTAACTAACCCAGATAACTTGACTCAAAGCATGTCATCTCACCAATTCTATTTGTGGTCTAGCCATGAGAGGGAGACAGAGATTTAAGTACTGTGATTTGACCACAGCAGGAGCAGTTTTTCCACAGTGAAAGAAGGTCCATCTGAACTTTCTGTACTCACCTGCTAGGACAGCAGCATGAGTCTGAATGGATGGAGAGCACACTGCAGGCTCTAGCAGTGCAGCACCTAAGTTGCTGGATGTGTCTCTTGGAGTTTTTGACTGATTTAGCCAGAGCTCTGAGCTCGCTGGTTGAGCTGGGGTCCTTCACAACCTCTTGATTCCCCTTTGGACAAAACCTTCCTGACAGTAATTCTTGCAGTGAGGGTCGAAGGTTGCACTCTGAGCTCAGACTCTGACTGAGCGGTTGCAGGGCTGGAACCTGAGCAATTAGACAAACCATTTAAGTTAATGACTCATAAGTTATCATGTCATGGTGTCAAGGAACTTTATGTGTTTTTCCTTAAAGCCAAAGCAAACTAAATTCAGAGAAGCATAAACGAAAGGAGAAAAGCAAGTGTTCAGGCTCACTGCAAAGTTAGTGACACATGAGGCTTGCTGAAGCCTGAGGTGGGCTGGGACACAGAGATTGATGATCCATGCTTTTTAACAGATGTGCAGTTTGGTGGGAAGGCCAAAAGTCTGTGGCTCCAAAACAAGGGCTGAGTGACTGACCTTGGGAATCCTCCAGTAGATCAGTTACTTGAATATTTTTCTTCTGTGTAGAAGCTTGTGCTTCAGCATGTCTACAGGTTATATCACAGTAGACACCTCAGCCTTGGGAACCTGCTCTCCTGCGAGACATTGCTCTGCACATAGGAGGTCCCACTCCTGTTATCTTCAGTGTGGCTGTCAAGGAGGAACTGGTTCTACAATGCTTCTACTAAAGAATTAAAATACATCCTTTTTTTGTTGTTTTTGTTTTGATTTGTTTAGCTCCTGGGAGATAAATGCTATTACACTGAAATTACACTAAATCACAGTGAGTTTAAGTAACACAACCAGAGATTAGCAGGCAAGTTAGTCGCGGAAGGGAGCAGATCATCTCAGACCATTGTCTCAAGTGTTTTTCCTGTCCATGAAGATGAAAGATTGTCAGATTTGTAAATTGTTTGTTACCAAACTAAAACATATGCTTTTCTCTCTTCATTTTAATGATTGGTATACAAGTCAGTATTACCTTGGGCTGATCCTGAGCTGTTTTGAATATCACCTGTTGAGCCTCAGAACTTTTCCGTGATATACAACATTAAGGATGTTTTTAGGTATTTCCAAGACCATCCACTCCACCAGGAGACCTGTGCCCCATGCTCCTAAAGCTGGTTTAGACGCTCTTTCTATCACTATATAGCATGCTCTTTATTCTAGGCAGATTTTTTTCTCTTGCTTTTTCTCTTTCCCCTCCCAGTGGTTTTCCCAAATCACAGGCCCTTCTCTTGATGTCAGTTGTACAAATCTTTCTAGGCCACATGCTGCTTTGAGGGTGAGGCTGGTTTTAGTTAAGACCATAATTGTCAGCAGTAGGGTGGGAGCAATGCGAGTCCGCATCTGCTGAGCTCCTCTGTATTTTGTTGTTGAATTCCAGCAATTATGCCTGAAGTGTTACAAGTTTGCATGCTCTTCCCATAGGCGAGCCAGAAGGCAAGATGTCAAATACGGAGACCCCGTTGCACAATGCTGGGATGTGGAAGACAGTGAGTATTTTTCACCTTTCTTGCTCTCTAGTCATTTTGACAACAGAGTTTGCTATAAGAGCCTTCACCAGTCTGCAAAAAACTGATGAGTCTGACAGAATAACACTGTTAAAGCAATTGCCTCTCTCATACTTCATATAAGTTACCCCTCCCACAGTTAAATTTGAGGAGCCAGGACTGATAACGGTTAGTGAGCATGGGACAACACCCTCACATCCCTTACGGGCAATCCTCCCCAGCACTCACCTGGGGAGGAAGATGTGCCTGTGAAGCAAAAACATCATACACATCCCTACAAGTAGCTACTAGAACCTCTGTTCATCCAGAAACAGGGGAGATAATCCCGCAAGGAAACCCACAAGGGTGAATGAGGAACATGCCGTCTTCTCCCTTCCTGCTGCATATACTTGCCACAAGTCCCAAAGACCAGCTCCATCTGCCAAACCAGACCTTCCCCTCCCCACAGCTACTTATATACTCCTGTTATTGACAAAAGCCTACCCCCCATCTCCCTGCCAGCTCCCCCCTCCCTTTCCCACACCCTCTTTTCAGATGCCAAAGGGTCTGGCTTGCTCCTTTGGCAACTGCAGCACTTCTCTTACAGTGAGCACTGTCAGTATGAAATCCTGCGGTTGCACGGCAATCTCTGCGGCAGCGTAAAATAAATGAAAAGCATTCAAAACCAAACTTGGGTTTGTCTGGGGCTCTTCTAGCTGCTTATTAAAGTGAACAACCCAGTCAAAACAGTATTGATTGTAACGCTGTGCTGAACATTTGATTTGGGACAAGCCACTGCTTTCCATTGATCTCTGGTTATTTTCGTGCCGCTGTGGTGCTGGATGCCTGCCGCAGATCTCGGCGTGAGTCACTGCAGAAATCAGAGCTGCTTGCCACAGGATCAAAGACTTAAGTCTGTTGCACAGTATAGAAGACTCTGACTCTACATGTGTGCTTGCAGACATAGTTAAAAAGTCAGGGTAAAATCTCATTTCCATTAAAGTCAAAGACAGAACTCCTGTTCGTTCCCAAAGGCCAGAGTTTCCCTGCTTGCTGCTTACCAGGGCTCTCCAAATAGTGGTATCTGAGACTGTGCAAAGCTCAAGGTTATAGAAACTAAACTCTAGCAGAAAGGCTGACAATGTCTCATTTTCCTGGAAGGATATAGAGGTGCTGGAAGAGTTGGCTTTACTAAACAAATGTAACATGACTTAGCGCAGAAATTGGTATTAATCCTTTGCCCTGATTTAGCACCACCAATAGAAATTTTATCCAGCTGGGGATGACCCTCTCTGCCATAAAACCATGAAGCTGACTTGTGCCATTCCAGGCTTTTGGCTTATTTTTACTGTTTGTGATAATTAATAACATTATGGCCCCAAAACCTATTTAAATTCAGTGCTCCACTGTGTGAGATTCCCTCCCAGAGACTTTGGCTGCATGAAGTTGTTTGGCGCTGCTGAAATCTCAGTGGCACAGTGAAATAAAAGAAACGCATTTAATGCAGAGAGCTTGAATTTCTACAGATTTCATATACGTACTTACACTGAAAAAAACAATCCAAAACTGTATTAATTTTGTTGTTGAGCTAACTTTTGATTTAGGAGACATCACTGCTTTCACCTTCCTTTCTGCTATTGGCAGGGTGTAAAAAACAGCTTCAATCCAATGGTAAGGCAGATAAGACAGACTGGAAAAGGAAATGGAGATGCAAATATTAGAAATTACTTACTGCCAAAAAAGGAGCCCAGATCTGCTCATGGCTCCTTCAGTGTTTGTTCTGAAACATGCTACAGAACATTTCAAATTATATAGAAGGAAGGTAAACTTCAGTTTACTTCAGCCCTGTGACTCCTTTAAAGTGTTTAGGATGAGCAAACCAGACTGTACAATCTACCTTTAGCAGCTTTAGTTCAGGTTTAGTGGTTGCACTGCTTAAAGGAAAAATACAAGTCAGATTTTAAACTCCCCAAAGGTGAAAACCTCAACTTTAAAATAGAGCAAGCTCATGATACAGATTTTATTGACCTCCTTAAAAACCAGTTGCACTGAAAGAAGGTTAGCAGCCACGTCTAAATCCTCATAGTTATAGTTTAAGCTAAAAGTTAAGTTTCCTTTTGCTTTTTTTATAATTCACTCACTCTTATAGCATCTGTTCTGAATCAGGCTATTTTCCCATTGCTTTAAAAACCAGGTCAGGGTTAATCTCCTGTACCATGTTTGCTTTCCAGGCATTAGTCATGAAACTGCTGATGAAAAGGTGATTTTTGGCATTGAATTTAATTCAACTTTTCTGGAATGTATTCCTAAGTCCCAGCAAGCCTCTATTAGGTGGTATATTCAGCGCTCTGGAGAAGAACATCGAGAAGAGGTAAGTTATAGTCATCAAGGCAAGTTTCCCCTACAGAGAATTCAGCTGAGCATTGAAAGGCAGGAGTTATTGGGATTAGTCAATGTTTTACTTTTCCTTACCTCACCTTAGGTATCACATAGCATTCTGGTATCACCATTTGGGGCATGCAATAGGGAAGAGAGAAGCCATTTGCACTGTGTCATAAACAGATTTAGATATTTATTTTGACTTGCATCCTCATTCTATTAAAAAAAAGGAAAAAAAAAAAAAGAAGAAGAGATAAATCAGACTTAAAATAGTGGTAAAAAATCAAAGTACTGAAAAAAAACCCCACAGTAATTAACACAACAACTACTTCTGTAGATAAAAGTATGTTCAAAACCCTTTGTTTTAATAAAGTCTCTGCTCCATTTAGTGCCTGATTGTATTCTCTTATCATGTTAAAGCAGTGTAGCTAGGAATTGCACGTATGGCTTGCTGCTTCTCTCCATCTCTCCCCAGAGAAGAAATGGTGTGTGCAGTAAAAGGCTTTTTATTTGCTTTTTTTCTTGTTAGTGGAGTCTGAGGATTTGTCTTAAATAGCACTCTGTGCTGATGCAGAGATGTCAGGTTAAAGAAATACACCTCGTGTCTGGAGTTGAAAGTGGTGAGACTTGTGTTGGACCTTAATTACTGCAGGAGACAGGTTTGTTGTCCTTGCTGGTGGAGAAACCCTGGAGAAGCCTCCAGGTACCCACATACCCCCTGCAAAATTTCTAGCTGATTCCTCTCTGAGCTAGTGACAAAGGGGCCCTAGAATGCGCCTAAAAGGTCAACGTGCTGGGACAAATTTGGACTGGCTTTGAGGGAGTTTCAAACCTCGGGATTTTTCATAGCCTTTCTCTTACATGAGTGATTTTGTACCTGAGGCCAAGTCCTGCTGTGGTGGCAGCCATGGCAACAGGGAAGGAGAAGGGAAAAGAACTGCCCTTTCAAATGAGCTGGTCTCAGGTGTTAGATATGTTTTTTGTTCTTCCAAGACAAAAATTAGTTTAAATGGCAGGAACTATATCAAACACCCAACTGGTCTTCCGCTTTCAATCATAATTCATCCTGTGAGACTTTCTGAGTGAGGAAAATGTGCTAGTTCTTTCTAAAGGCTGGGGAGATGCAGGCCAGGTCAGGTGCCCATGAGAGCATCTTGGTGAGATGTGACTCATGGCAGTAGTCCCGAAGTTGCAACACCAGTTATGTCTTGGCCCAGAAAGGCAGAGTAAGGGGATACAAGGAACTTCTGATTTTCTACCAGATAAGAAAAAAACCTACAAGGCTGTATATTGACTACGACACTGCAGTACTTTTCTTACTCAGGCTTTGGTTTGTCAAAGATTCTTTCCTCTACTGAGAATAAAAACTTCATTAATTTATAAACATAGTGCTTCCCACAATGTGCAATAAACACCAAAAGAAATAGATTACTGATTTGAAATACAATCTCTAACCTCCAGTACAGTTTATACTTGAAAAAAATATGTGAACTTCTCATCAGCTGGCCAAGCATGCTCTCAGCCACAAGCAGGTGAAGTGAAAACACAGCTAGGAGTGTATCAGCCTTTAAAGACCTATGGGCATTCATTGTTTGTACTTTAATTGATTTACCTTCAACTGTCCTGGACAGATGACTCTGAGCTCTACTTCCCTAAGGCAGCAATTTGTAAATGCACTTACATATTTAATTGGGGAAACAAGGTAAGCAGATAGTAAACAGGTTTTTGGTTTGGGTTTTGTGGGGGGTCTGTTTGTTTTTTCTGTGGGAACAAACTGCAGGTCAAACCATCTTTTGAACAAAGTTAAGGCAGGCTATCCTATATAGCATAGCCTAAGTTCAGGCTATATTATTTTTTGCCATGTTTTACATTTCTAAAAGGTTCATTGTGGCAGTGACCTGGCCCCTGCTACTTGTTCTGACCCAAATGACAGTTATCCAGCCACCGTGATGTCCAACAGTGCAGGACTGCCCAACGTGCCAAGGATGTGCATGCTGAGAGAGAGTAAGGGAATGTGTGCATATGTGTGATGGCATTTGAAGCTCCAGCAAGCACACAGCATACATCTTTGCACATTAGCAGCCTTCCGCAGCTCTGTTTACTGGGCTTGCTCTGTGTAAACAGTCTGACATCTGTTTGTATGAGAAAAGCAAAGCTTTGCTAAAAGGCTAGATTAACCTTTGAGGCAAATTTAGAAGAAAATTTGAAGGCGAAATCTGCAGACAGATTTTCTACATTATGAATGCTAACAGTAGGCAAATAGCTTTTTACCACATATTGTCCCTAAAGCCACAGCAGTTTCTGTGATCTAGCTTTGATAAAACAGAAGTTGGAGCACATGTTCCACAACTCCTTGGCATAGTTTTGTTAGATTATTTTTATATATTTTTTTTGCAAGCTTTGATGATTAACAGCCTATAGCAATGCATATGCACACATTGATGATTACAGGATCAGATCACTTAAAGGCAGAGTATAGCTTAGTTTTGTTTGATTCCTGCCAGAAATTTCTTATAGTAGCAAAACTTCTAGTATTTTGACCCAGATTAGTTCCAGTGTCCTAAGAACTTGAACTCCTGAGCAAACTCAGCTTGCACATCTCAAATCATCATATTGGGAGATATCTTTTTTAGAAGAAAAGAAAATGAAGATTTTAGGTTATTTTTTTAAAGATAAAGATATTAATCTAGAAATGTCACACTTTCAAATGCATGTACCTAGAGTTAAACTCCTGATTTCGTATATGGCTGCCTAAATAAATGACCAGGTCTGTAGAGATGCTGAACAATCACTCTTCCTATTAGATATAATAAGAGTATTTTCAGGTTAAAATGTTAATCCCTTGTTAATTTGGGGATCCAGAAATTGAGATATTCAGGTTTCTAATTTGACTTATCAGTGAAAATTAATTCATTGGTATTAGAGCTTAATTGGAGGCCTTCCTAGAAAATCCAAAGATCGACAGAGTAATTGACTCTTTTCAAAGTACTTAAATTTGACAAAAATACCATATGTGACAGAAACAGTGTGGTCATACTTAATGTGCAGCTAGGTTTTTGCTCAGCCAATGCCTTACCATAACTTTTCCCTTTACAATTATATTTTCTGCTCTCTCTCTCCCTTCCTGCAGCAGATTTCTCAAATAACACCGTACATTATTTTAGTGCATGTCTTAGCAGTGTAACTTATTGTGATGACGATACCATGCTTTGCAAATGACTCCATGCACCTGGAACTTACGTTATGGACTTTTAGTTCCAGGGCTGTAACTGTAATGTCTCAGCAAGTCTTTAAACCTGGCTTTACAAATAGATGGCTTTGCACTGTCCTGGACATTCACTACAGCTTCCTGAGGGAAGGAAAAGGGCAAAATCCAGACTTAGATGGGAAGTGTTCAGCACAGCAGGATGTCCCTGACATTTCACCCTCAGGGTCATGGTTCATAATGTGACTTCCAGGCAGAGCGACCTGTGGGGAGGGACAGGATCTCCTGTGGTACAGGAGCTGTCACCAGGTCATTTTGCTGCCAGTGGGAGTATATTTCCCTGTAGTTTGGGGCTGTTTTAAGGTCAGGAGTCAAATATCTAGTGCTTTTGTGTTTAGTGTTGCTCACGCAATTGATCATGTTTGTTCCTCTGCATGCAGGGTTAGTCACTGAGATGATGGAGAGTATTTCGGTGGCTGGAGTTCATAAGAAAAAAGTGGGGATGTCATCTGTTCATAATGTCTTAAACTGCTGAAGTTTTCTGAAGCTTAAAACAGACATTTATTTATTTCTCAAAATAATTCCTATGTGTTTCATTGTATATATAATAGGTGTCAGAACTGCAAAAAGCTAATGCATGGCTCCCTATAAAACCATTAGTTTTGGTGCCCCATGGCTCTAAAAAGTATTAGCCCCCCTGCTTTAGGATGCCCTTCACCCCAAGTCTCCTGCAGCTCCAGGTCTGCCAAGGTGCCACATCCCCTTGCAGGGGACAGAAAAAAACATATGTTCTGAAGTGACAGAATAGGTGCAGATCACTTTTTAACTCTCATCTTCCAACTCTATTCATACCTGGGAGTGAAAATAAATCCACCAAAAGGCAGGAGGACATTCCAGTTTCTTCTTCGGCAGTTCTCACCTTTTCCATGTTCCTGCTCCACAATCTGGGCTGAGTTTTTCTGATGGACTCGGTTTAATAAGGATTGCATATTTTGGTAGGTAGAAGAATGTGATCCACTCTTGGACAGGATATCTTGTTAGGCACAAGAGCATGGCCTAGCTCCCCCATCAGAACAAAGAGATGTTGTTTCCATTCCACGTTTTAGCCTGACTGAGAAGACATTTTATCCAAGACATAAGAATTTAAATCACTTTGTGGCTGGAGATTTTTGTGGTGATTTTCTTTGTTACAAACATCTGGTCAGCAGCATCTTGTGAAAAAAGGTCACAGATTCAGTGCCAGCCCTAAAATCTAAAAGTTGAGTAGGAGTTGAGTAAGAAAGAGGACATACACCAAGGTCTGAGTTTCCAGTAGTACCTTCCGTTAGGAGTGTAGTTCGGTATTTGAATCCTTAGGTCAATGAGAATCACAGAATCACAGAATATTGGGGATTGGAAGGGACCTCGAAAGATCACCTAGTCCAATCCCCCTGCCGGAGCAGGAACCTAAACGAAATTACACAGGAAGGAGTCCAGGCGGGTCTTGAATGTCTCCAGAGAAGGAGCCTCCACACCCTCCCTGGGCAGCCTGTCCCAGGGCTCTGTCACCCTCACCGCAAAGAAGTTTCTTCTCAAGTTTAAGCGGAACATCCTGTGTTCCAGCTCACACCCATTGCCCCTTGTCCTATCATTGGGCATCACTGAGAAGAGCCTGGCTCCATCCTCATGACATTTGCCCTTAACATATTTGTAAACATTAATGAGGTCTCCCCTCAGCCTCCTCTTTTCCAAGCTAAAGAGACCCAGCTCCCTCAGCCTTTCCTCAGCAGGGAGATGCTCCACTCCCTTAATCATCTTGGTGGCTCTGTGCTGGACTCTCTCAAGCAGTTCCCTGTCCTTCTTGAACTGTGGGGCCCAGAACTGGACACAATATTCCAGATGCGGCCTCACCAGGGCAGAGTAGAGGGGGAAAAGAAATAGAAATAGATCAAGAAGGGGAAAAATAAGAAGATATTCATTCTACAGCCTAGGTACAACTTGTATCTCTCATGTTTTTACTCTTTTCAGTCTTTTATTTTATTATATGACACATTGTCTTCTTTTTTTCCCCTAAAACTTTGGGCAGTTTCCTCAGGAAAAAGAAAAAGTAGCTGTGAACTGAGATACAGCAAGTGACATTTTTGTCTAGATTTGGATAACTGGGGGATAGGAGTTTAAAGATTAGTCTCAGAATTAGAAGTTAGCTTCACCTTGAAAGTAATAGGAATCATGCATCTCTGTAATGACATTGTACCAGCAACACGTTCTTCATTTTTCCTGTGGCTTCTTGGTAAATAAAAAAATGTTAAAAAAAAAAAAAAAAGAGAGAGAGAGAGAGAAATTACAACTGTGTTGGAGTTAAATGATTATTTTTTCAGTATGAGAGAGACAGAGTAATGTGTTACAACAATGCCAAAAAAATGCAGACAGGGATCTTTATTTCCAGTCAAATGAGGATGAAGAAGAAAACAATACAAAACCAAAGATGAATGTGAAATCTCAGCAAATGTTCCTCATTTTCCTTTTTCCTCCTCTCAATTTGTTCAGGGGCTACAGCTAACCCATGATTAGTCCAGCTTTACCTCTAACGTTTTTTCACATGTTGATTAATGAGGGAAGGCAGGCTTTGAAGCCACTTTCTTCTCCTAGACAGGTGCAGTGTTTTAACTGTGAAAGACTTGACATGTGAATTATTTGTAAAGAGGGAGCTATCTAAACACATCATTAACAAAGGACAAAAGGCATTGACCTAACCTGGTACCACAGCACTTTCAAATCCTTGGTTGTTTTCCAACTTACTGATTGTTTAAAGATTTGCCATCATTATTGGCAATGCCTATTTTTCCTCCATTGTTAAGTTCAGGTTGTGAAAAACAAGTGTTTGATTTGCATGGACATCTTTTTCCCTTTGTCAAATATTGCCAGTATCAATAGCATGTGCTGTAATTCAGGTAATGTGATTTTAGGCAAACTTTTGTGCTTATCATGAAGGATGAAAAGTACAATTTGTTTATACAATATTGTCAAAAATCTGCCCCCACTCCACTAAGACAAGAAAGTTAATGGTAATCAATTGCTTAGTTTTTGTGGTTTATAATTTGTTCCCTATTGAAAAAAACTATGTCTCTCATGTTTAAGTTTTATTATGTGCTCAAATCTAAGCACATGTCAGCAAGCTTTTATGAATTAAAGCCTTTGTGCTTCTGAATTGTTAAATCCTATTTACAAATATTTTAGGAGAGTTATTGATTATGAAATGGGGGAGGGGGAGCAATGAATCCACAGCTGACCAAAACAAAATTGTATCTTTTATCTCACTAGCCTTTCCACTCTCCTCAAAATTTAATAAAATACATTTTACATCTATAGGTCAGGAACCAAGGAGCACATTAAGCATTCAAGTGAAAGGTTAAAGATCTACTACCAAGTAATGAAATGCCAGGTGTTTATGAAACTCCAGAGCCTTGTGGGGGGAAAAGTAGGGAAGAAAGACAGGAAGAGTTCTGAACCTATGGGTAAAACAACATAAACAGGATACCAAAAAGAGAAGTGAGGGGGTAAAACAGTAATGAAGTGTTGCTCAATATGTGTGAAATCAGAGCCATAATTTCATCCTGCCAGAGGATAAGAAAGGAATGAACAATGAAGGCATAGAGAAGGAGGAGGTGACAGTCACTGTAAATCAATACCCAAGGTTAACACAGGACATTCTGTAAGAATGCTTCATTAAAAATAGGAGTCATGATGGGCTGGGATTAAGGGACACAACCAATTTAGACTCTGTTAGCTTTCTCTGTGGTATCCCAAGGCAGATGGGGGGGCAACTCCATCAGTTAACACATTTACAGCTAGAAAGTGATGTCTGCTACACAAATGGTAAATAGTTATGAGTAGCAGGGTGCTGGACTTGGGGGGTCCAGTGATCTTTTTAAGTCTAGATCTGCCATTATTCTGCCTTCTTTTCACTGAAAGTAGGCGAAGCACTAGTAAAGGCTCTTTGGACTGGCACCCAGCCAACTGAAACAGCCAGCTGGAGATCTTCCAAGTGTAGGAGGTACACAGCTGTCAAGAAGCTCTAGACTACAATACTGGCAGAGCCACCGGTAGGCAGATGCTACTGCTGCAATTGCCTCAAGCCCTGAGCTCAAAGAGATCCGTCCTGTTTTCACTCAGACAATATGGGAACTTGGTCTTTGCATAGTGCCTTATGAAACCCAAATGTCTGGAAATTAGCTGCTTCTTCCCATCCTTTTCCCTAAATTTCTCAAACTTGAGTCTTCTTGTTGACATGAAATCTGGGCAGAAAAAAGAAGGGGTTGCTTGTCATGTTGCAACAGCCAAGCCTCTGAGCACTTCCACCTGGCCCCTGCTCCTTCTTCTCTCTGTGGAGTACAGCACCACAAAGAAACACCTGCCCTAGACATATTTCTGCCTACAGCTACTTATTTGTGGATTCATTTACACATTTTATTCTCCTTTTTTTACTGCAAGAAAGGTACCTTTACTTGGAATGAAGTGTCATGAGCTGATAAAATTGAGGACTACTACCCTATGCTGTAGGTTCTGAAGGGGAAAAGTGTTTTTTTTCTAGTCTGTCCCCCTGCTGTCTTCTGTTAATGTGCTTGTGGCTTAACCATGATTTCTTGGGTTTAAACTCAGTGTAGTAAATCAAAAGTAGCTTGTGCTCACGTAGCACCTGTTGTCAGGACAATTGATTTTCCAGGAATTTCCTGAAATTAGTATAATTTCACCCTTCTGGTGCCAAGTAGGCATGCTTATATTCAGTTTACAAACTAGGAAACTAGAGTTCAGGGTTGACCCAACACTGTCAACTAGTTGCAGGCCCCAAAAACTACTTGGGCACAGAACCAGGCAGACAGAACCATGTTGTGACCAGGCTTTTGTAGCAGTTGTAGAGTTCCTTGTCTCAGCTGCAGTCAAAGCAATTATAGTACATAGACCTATATCCATCCATCCACATATCTCTCTTTCCATCTCCCCATGTACCTACTTACCTTCCTACCTACCTAATCTGTACGTTACTGAAGACTGTTACTGCTGATACAATAGCAAGCCGGAGCCTCTCTCTGTGTGTGTATTATATATACATGTGTGTATTGCTTTTTCTAGTAATCTCAAAATGGGCTCTCAAATTATTTAACTATTCCAAAGTCATTATCATAGAAACTTAGAAATGGGCAAAGCATCATCCATCTCTTTGCTTCACGAGACCCTATTATGATAAAGTACTAGTGAGTTAGAATCATAACAGATGGAGAATCATCTGTATGTATATGTTTTTTCCCATGGAGTAAAAGAGGGAATCATGTGCAGATTTTTTACATAAAGAAACAGTTTGTAGCTTACCCACTGTGAATAAATCTAATTTAGTCATCTTTATGCCTCCCTGATCTTCACCCTCTGAAGTTTGCTGGAGGGTCAGATGTGGACTCTGGGAAATTTTCCAGATTTTGTGTTGGTTCTCTCTGCTCCCTCTCCCTCCCTTTTTAAACCCACTACTCAGCCTTGTGCTGAAGTTTTTTCTACATGATAACAATGCCACCAGCAGTGCTGTGTTT
The DNA here is from genome assembly GCF_000700745.2 of Antrostomus carolinensis. NCBI lineage: Eukaryota > Metazoa > Chordata > Aves > Caprimulgiformes > Caprimulgidae > Antrostomus > Antrostomus carolinensis. The sequence continues at coordinate 48,375 of NW_010329382.1, read as the reverse complement.
AAGTGCTGGAGGCCGAGCAAGCAGTGCTCCCGGTCCTTCGGTGCTGCTGTGTGCTGCAGCCTCTGCGTGGCAGCAGAACATTGCACGGCTGGTAGGCGACTGCTTTGGACTAGACCAAGATCATTTTCAAAGGAAATGCTAGTGTTGAACACTGGGAGTTAGGGCTCTGCTTTCTACTTCCACCTCTGCTGCTAATCTTTATGTGATCTTTGGGAAATCACTTACCTTCTATGTTTCTCAGCTGCAAAAATGCTTAGGTGCCCAGTGTCCCATTCTGGGGGTTTTTTTGAGGGTGAGAGTTGTGCTTTTTTTTAAACTTAGGTTATTTTGGAAATAATTTTCAGATCACCAGACATGTAACTTACCTGATAGTGTTATTACTCTAAGGTGCACCTTATTTTTAACATGTGAGAACGTGCTGTATTTTTTAAATATTTGCATTCATAAATGAAACCACAGTTCCACTTCAACTTTCACTTGAAATCTCATTCTTTTCTTTTTCAGCCGCACCCTCCCTCCCCCCAATTCTTCTTCACATATTTTAACAATAAAAGAACCATACTGGGTTGTATTCGTCTAACCTCACCGGGTGCTTTTAGTCACTTCTCAATGAGTGAAAGCCAGGATCAACTTTCATTTTGTTAAATGCAGTTGAAGATCAGAATCACAGTATTTGACTTTAAAAATCAGAAATAGTATTTATTTTCAGTGCAATAGGGCCTCAGGACTCCAGATACATACAAGCACCCTGGTATACTGGTGCATTACAGATACCTCAAGAAGAGCAGTTAAAAAATGAATGGAATTTGTGGCCCTAAATAGCTACCCTTCCTTGGGTAATGTAGTCTAACTTATTGCATTTTAGTGTGATGAAACTCATGTATATCACTCTTTTATGTCCAACCCCACAGCTAAAGGCTGATGAAAGGATCATCAAAACAGAACATGGGCTGTTGATCCGCAGCTTGCAAAAAAAGGATGCAGGAACCTATTTCTGCAAAGCCCAGGAGCACACCTTTGTCCACACCATTGTGAAGCTGAATTTAAACGTTATTGAGAATGGGCAAATGGAAAGCACTCAGAAAACTGAGGAAGAGGAGGGCCGGGTGAGGGATATGCTGACAGAGTCCCGGCTGAGGTACAAGGACTACATCCAGCTCGTCAGCAGCCCCAGCTTTAGCCTGGATGAGTACTGTGAACAGATGTGGCATCGGGAGAAACGACGGCAGCGGAACAAAGGTGGTGCCAAGTGGAAGCATGTACAAGAGATGAAAAAAAAGCGAAACCGAAGGCACCATGAGCCAGCCAGACCACCATCTACGTAGTTTGTAAATGCTATTTAAAGAAAGGACATTTTTCATGAAAAAAAAAAAAAATACTGTGTTCTGGTTGTGTGCATCTTGCCTATGAATTAGTACTGCTTCTTACTGAAATGAGATAAGTCACCATCACTTTACTCTGTATGCGACTGTACAGTGGGATTCAATACCAAATGAGACGTTCCTTATTGGAGTACCACACACATGCAATAATTTCAAATGCATTCGTTAAAAAGAAAAGATGTATACTTCTAGCTAATTTCTGGGTAGCCTAAGGCTACGTGAGTTGTGTTCTGTACTTCCTGCATAATTTTCACATAGGATTTAGTGTCCGTGTTCCCATGTTAATATTCACTGCCACATTCCACTCCAGAGATGGCTACATTTCAGGGGAGGGCAGATGTATTTCTAGTTCTTTGGCATCTTTCTGAATAAGAAGTACGGTAGAAATGTGTGACAGATCTACAAAAAATACCTACTAATTTACCCATTGGACTTGTATACAGGCAGATGGGTGGGGTTTGCTAGCATGGAGAGGCTGAGCAAAAAATCAAATTAAGTATTGGCTTAGGGACAACATTCATTCTCCCCATACAAAAAAAGAAAAGAAAAGAAAAGAAAAGAAAAGAAAAGAAAAGAAAAGAAAAGAAAAGAAAAGAAAAGAAAAGAAAAGAAAAGAAAAGAAAAGAAAAGAAAAGAAAAGAGAAAAGAAAAGAAAAGAAAGGAAAAGAAAAAGAAAAAAGGAAAAGAAGAAAAGAAAAGAGCAAGCAAAATCATAGTTTAAAAGAGGGGAATTATCAAGCATTACTCATTACAGTTTGAGTAGCCACCAATTTGTAGTCCATCTGCTGAAATGAAATGTTGACTCTAATTGAAACTGCCACCAAGATGTTTTGGAGTAAATTTCCTAAGTGGTCCATGGGAGATAGGTGCACAAATCCTATTAACAAATAATGGGATTCCTGCCTACACCTCTCCTATCTCTCCTAAGGTTTGACTCTGACTGTTTCTCTGGCCCTTTGCTAGCTTTGTTTCATGCAGAGAAAAAGAAAAATAAAAGACAACAACAAAGCTAAAATGAAAGACGATGAGGGAAATTATTTAGTGGCTGAGACCAGTGTTCTTGACTCAGAGCTGACATTCCTCAGATGTGTGTATTCTGTGGGATTTTCTCCCAAAGGACTTATGTATTTTTAAGTTGAAAATTTGCATTGTTGGAATTAATACATTTATTATAATTAAATAAAAGAAAAGATGTCCATGTGTAAATAAAACTTGTAAGTTAGAAATTTGCTATATATCATGATTTCATTTGTGAAGTGTTCCTTGTTCCTTGGTTCATGTTTTAGTTTTAATAGTGTAAATTTTTCCATGTAAGCAAGAAATACTGGCCTCATTCTTGTCTATTTTATGTCAATGTGATTTCATTGAATTTATTCCTGATATGCAGCAACAAACACAAGCTCAAAATCAGGTCTATTGTCTCTTCTCATGAGTCACAGCCCCCCTTTTCTCTATTCCATCTAACCTCCCTCCGTTTTGCCTTTCACGCCTTTTTGAGTGTGAAATGACAAATTAGTGACTTCCTCACATGGAAGAGAGCTTTGATGGGTACCAAAACAACAGACTTCACTTGTTTCTCATGCATTCTACAGATCTTGAGAGCAAAGTCTGTGGGAAACCCGTGTAATTGGTGTACACTTCATTAAGAAACCAAAGACGTTGGCTCTGAAATATGTAGATTTTTCCCTTGCCCATGCTGGTGTTTGTGTGTGCATTCAGTCCCTGATCGATAATTGCGTAGATCCAATTTGCATTGTTGTTCATTTCCTCTCTGTTGAAAGTCAGATATGCCAAAGTGCTTGTCAGATTTCAGAAAGGAATCTCAGCTTACCCACATTTCTTGTAAAATCCAAAAGCTGAGTTTGCATGTGTTGTGTAAAAGCCAACGATACCATATGTCATTAATTTTAGATGGTTTTTTAATAGGAGATGTATGAGTTAATTAGGAGATATTAGATAGCATGTGTACAATGCTTTGATAGTGTAAAGCACTGAGTGCTAAATATTATAAAACGCATTTGTGGAGAGGAGGGAATTTCTCAGCATAGGACCTTTAATCAGTAGAGAGACTGATGCTGAAGATCCTAACCAGTCATACAGTACTCTGAGAACACGCAGAGAATGTTTTGGCATTTTTGCTGCAAAATAATGTAAGTCAGGCATTTCACAAGAGGCTCATCATTTGGGGTACCTTGATTTTAAGGCCAATTAAGATTACTCAAAGAAGCAATGGGGGGGTCTTAAACTACTACATTTAAAGCACCCTAAGACAGGAATACTCAATACTCTTGGCTAGAACATTATGCTGTCACCATATAGAACCTGCCCAATTATTCCTTATTAGATTTTTATCAGTCCACAAAGTCCCATTTCTCTGACTCGGACATTAAGTAAATGAGTGGAACCACACCAGGGCTATGGAATAACAGGTGGTCTACATTTGCATGCACGGGCAAAAGGCTTACTCTTCTCCCCCATGGTGATGCAGTACTTCAATTACCGCATTTCAGACAATTCTCATCACATGTTTATGTTTACTTCATAAACAAACAGATCAACTCCTTCTTCCATACTTTTTCTCCTCCATGAAAACTAAATCATCTGATTTATGTTTAGATATGATTGGAGGTATGTATTCTACAAATGAACTGCCTCCACTGACTTTAGTAGAAGTCTGGGTTGACTAAGGGTCTCAGTGCTGGGAGCATTAAATTTAAAAGGTTGAATTAAAATATTATTACTCTTAAAAACAACTTTCGTTTCTTTTATTTCAAATGTTGTTGCAATGAGACTCTTCTCAATTAAATGACCTTATCCATCTGGGGTACAGTGGTAGTGTAAAACCTGTAAAACCCCAAGTGAGATATAAGGCCTCTTCCATCATGGGAAATAAATTCAATATCCTCCAAACCAGTGTGTTATATTGGGTTCATGCCACCCCAGAGAGCATATTTAATAATATTGCATAGATAAAAGTTTATGTTTTGATACACTGAGATGTACACTAGAGCTGGCAGGGCTAGCACAGCTCGTCATGCACAGCAGGTATTACGCATGCAAGGAGGCCAGAGGACCTTGGAGACCAGGGAGCAAGAGGGACAGATCAAGGATCACTACAGAAGGTATGACCGGGTTTTCATAGGCAAGACTCAGCAATGCAAACCCAGGAGCAGAAGGAGCAGTGGGTCTTTCCACAACCTGCAGTCCCAGAAAGGATTCAGAGAATGAGCTAGCTCAGAAACTGTAAGAGGAGAGGATCCTCCTCTTAGAAAAAAAAAAAAAATCTTCTATATTATTTAAAAGCTTAACTCTAAGTCTGCTTAAATTTCAAATCAATGATTTGAGGGTCAGTTGGGCTGCTGTGAGCTGTACTATGAGCCACAACAGGCTCATAGTTAAAATGAAACTGAGCCTTGCCTCCTTCAAGAGCTCAATAAAACTGAAGTTAAACAAAGTTTTGGTCCAGAGTAGAAAGAAGTTGCCTCCACCTTAATAACTGTATGATTTTAAACAGATCCCTTAGCGCATATGACGCAACAAAGATATTTATTTACATATGCATTCAACCAGGAGTCTAATTATTAATACATTAAATTTTCCTTCAAAAAACCTTTCCATTGACCCTACTTCAGCAAAAGGCCAGCATTGGACTGAAATGAAGTGGTTTCGAACAGATTCTTAGAAGAACCAACACAATGTGAGCTGTAGTTATAAAAATGCTGAAATCTGACATAAGCTTTAAAACCCAACAGGGCCCTAAACTTTGTAGCAATCTTTCAGTCAGTTAAAATAAAACAGAAAATGGGATTAGCAGAATAAGGAATAAAGTATTAACACTTATTGTGATAAACTATTTCCGTTACTGGAAACTGTTCCAACAACAGGTGTGAATGTGTGTTCATGCCATAAGCAAATATTTTTCCCTCCAAGCAGTTAATGTTACATTGCTTCAGGTATCTAAGAACCTGAATACTTTCCAGTTCCTACATAGATTTTGGACCTTGTTCTTTTGTCTCTCATCATGAAGTAATTAGGTTAAATGTGACAAGTTTCCTCTATTTCCTGTGCTTTTGAGATCAGAAGATCCCTACACTTCAAATGTTATGAACCCTTTAATCTAACCATTATGGGTATTGATCTGCATTCAACATTTCAGATAATGAATAATTATTCACTATTATTACTCATTATTCATGTAATGAGCCCGTCTCATAATAATGTCTCGATATTTAATAATGACTAATGGAAATTGTTTGCTAATGTTCTGTCATATGAACATATATGTATAGGAATGCATACACAAATGCCTTATTTTTTTGTTAATTTTGTAATAGAAATTAATGTGCAAAAGGCAAATGTGATTTCAAGAGTCAAGGTTCAGCTCAGCTTCCACTGACAGCAGAGATTAAAATCCTTCTGGAAGAGTTGTAGCCTAAGTGGACTCTAATCTACTTAAAGTCTGCTAGTCACACACCCAAAGCAATGTGTTGTTCTGTAGAGTATATTGGGCCGGTTCTTCTTGCACACAGTTGTAGATGAGATGTGGAGGTCTAAAGAATTACATCTGTGTGAATGGAAAATTAAGCCCACGTGTGTCTCTAATATATTCTGTTACATTTTATAAACTTTAAATAGTCTCCATTGTAATATTTTACCATAGTGTTGCTAATATTACCCTGCACTAGGCTTCTGTCATTAGCTGAAGTGTGACATTCTTTGCAGTTGTAATCCAGATTTTGAGGTTTGTAAAATAAGTTCATTACAGTAACAAAAAAAGAAGGTATCTTAATTATAAGTTCTACAAGGTAGATTTGTAAGATTTTATTTCTATATATCAAAATAGCGGTTATCCTAAAATGTTTTAGGAACACCAGTATTTGTTTTTATTTTTTGATCAGGTAAGGGTACACAACAAATTGTAATTTGAAGTTTATCACTTGCCAGCGTGTGGCTGAAACATCTGTTCTGACAGCTGTAGTAAGACTGGGTTTTTACTTGCTTGTTTTTTCCTTCCACCAGTTAAGACCATCGTCTCCTGTCTTTGAGACTCTCTGCTCTGTCAGGTAACCCCACTTTTTTATGGAGGAATATTTTGGGATCTGGTGTTCCCTTGACATATAAAAATCCCTACAAACCATAGTATCACAGTCTGCCTAGAGACGATGACTTTCCTAATCATTAGCTTTTGCATTCAGTTGCAGATGCAAACCAAACACTGTGAGGTAAATTGGAGACCAGATGAGGTTTTCAATTACAAAGGAAATTTTTTGGAGACTGTTACTTAGAACTCTCCTTTCCCCTTTTGCTTATGTGGTTGCTGTGTATAATTCTCCAATTTAAAATCAAAGACTTCTGTGCTTTAAAGCATAAGATTTTCCATGTGATGTAAAAAATAGAATAACATTTCCAGGTGATTTTTTTGATTGATATGGAGTGCTGGTTAATACTTTCAAACAGTATAAGCCAAGGAAATAATCTGTCCAGCCATAGATGGTTGTGATATTTGTAAGGAGCCCAGACACATCTCCGTTTTGGTGGTGTTTCATATTCTGTTCCTTTCTTTTTACAGTATATAAGTGATTTGGCTGGGATTGGTTTTTTTGTTTGTTTGTTTCTTTCTTTTTTGGTTTTGTTTTGTTATATTTTAGGATTTTGTTTGTTTGTTTTCTGAGGATGGAGTGGAGTTTTTTTGTTTTGTTTTGGGTTTTTTTGAGGGGTTCAGTCATTTTGGTTTTGTTTGTTTGCTGGTAGGTTTTTTGTTATGTTTTGTGGGTTTTTTGTTTTGGTTTGGTTTTTTTTGCATGTATGTGTGTGTTTGGTTTTGTTTTGTGTTCTACTAATTTTTTTCATGTTATTTCTCCTACTAAAAGGGATCATGACCAAAGCCAGATGCTTTTTGGTGGTGTAACATATGACAAAGCAGTAAGAGGAACAGAAGGCTTGGGCACATATTTTGATATGAAGACAACATAGTACATTTGCAAGGGGCAAAGTCTTATGGCTTAAATGAGTATACTGAGAGTATAAAGACCATTGTACCATTTGTCTGACCAGGGCTGAAGGTAACGGTAAATTTAAAAGGGTATGTTTTTTAATTTCTGACATATTGTCAATGTAAACAGATACAGAAAAATCTTATCTGTTATTAGGTCTGTTATCCATACTTGCCAGAAATATAAAAACAAATATACATGAACAGGATTTCAGAGATTTCCACTTTCTAAATTTATTTTCACATCTTAAAAAAATTTATTTTTAAAAAAGGATGCCATTGGAATTTAAAAATATGTTTATTAAAAATGTTTTTTACTAAGATTTTTTTTTTCTTAAAATACATTTAAAATCTGCACTTTCAAGTCTCTCTTTGCAAAAACATCAGGAAAAATATGAAAGTTGTAAGGGGAAGTGGAAAATATTTTATATTTCCATGTGTTCTTAAAAAAAGACAAAGAAAAAACAACATCAGAGGTTGTTCATATGCTCTTTTGGAGACTTTATGTGACTTCCTTCAAGGATGTTTTCTGTAGAAATTAATTGTAATAATCACATTTTAAGATTGCCTGTGATCATGTCTTGGTTGTAAAAACTGTATACAAAGCATATAAATCTATGAAAATAGAAATGAAAAATGAAAACACAAATAAAAATAAATATCCAAACATTTACACAGATTTTTCATTTTTGATCATGAATCTCCATTCCCTTCTCCCCTAGTGACTATCTCAGGATGTAATCAACTGAGAAGAAAGGAAGAGATTACAAAAGCATATCAGCTTCAAATTACAAATTCCAAAATTAAAAGTCACACTAAATAGACTTGCTGAAAGTCATTAATACCCCACAGTTGACCAGTAAAGACTATATTTTCTCCTAAGGTGAATTCCATCGCTCCTTCAGAAGCCCAGTGGAGGAACTGTATGCCATATAACTTCTTTTTTAATTTGTAAGGCATGAGTGGTACTTAGGTTGGCTTTGTGAGTGAGACTGTTTTTCACTCTGTAGTATTTATAGAGTAATAATACTGAAATGTTTTGTTAAGAGTATCTATTTCTAAATGGTGCAGCTCATTGAGTTGATATGATAACTAAGTATAGCTTAAATAAGCTATGTGTTTGCCATGCCTGCTGCTTTACTAAATATTTCAACCTTATACTCAAAGGTAGCTGAAACAAATGTATATTTTGTTTGCACTGTAATAAACAGTAAATTCTGAGTTTTTTGCTTCTTTTGTAAACCCATCTCAAACTACAGAGTAAAATTTGAGATATCAGAGAAACAAAGTTTGCAGCATATCATGGAAATAGCAAGGATATTAATGCAAAGTTCAATTTTCGGACTTCAGAAGTTTGACCTGAGCAATGACTCTCTCAGATTCACCCCTCCACTGATGATGTGCCTACGACCAACAGAGTGAGTCTGCAGAAACAGAGACGCCTCACAGTGATTTAGATTAACACATGCAAAGCAATGCACAAGAGGCAGCTCTATGCTCATTAATTTAAATTCAATAATAGCTTTTTAATACATGCATTTCTAGATGATTAGCAACTACTGTTGTCGTTAAAGACTGCACTGACATTGTGTTTTACAGTTGCCCTGAAGACTGTTCGCCCATCCATCTTGGACTGCCTCAGGAGCACCTTTGGCTCTTAGGGAAGTGTGACTCCTACCCCTCAGGGTGTTTTCAGGATGGGGATAATTAGGGATAAAGAAGAGTTGTTTGGTTTTTTTAATCAGGTATTTTTTCTTCCCTACATTTTATGGGGAGAGGGAAATTTTGGGGAAAATAATACAAAATCTGTAGGCAGGAAAATAAATAGGCAGACTAGTCCACCTCCTCTTCTAACCTTCAGCACAGCCCCCTTGTGTTTCAGGGGGTTTATTAAAGGTTAAAGAGTCTATTTTGTTAACAGACGGTCAGATGTTTTTTCCAAGGACGTCCGCATTGGTGCACTCAGGGATGCCTGATTCCCAGTCCCATGCTGTGTCCATTAGACCACGATGTTTCTGACCCTTTGCTGGGAAAGGTCCCAGGGTACTTCTGGCCTGAAAGCTGACGCCAAATCCCAACTGCAGCAATAGCATTCTGCTCACCTAAATTCCACCTGCAGTTGCAATTGGATACGGTATTCTTCATTTCCGAGCCTGAACTCTTGTTTCTGTGTTACCGTGTGCTGCTAAACAGCTGCTGTGTTCCCCCACTCCCTCCCCACAGGTGGCTGCATTTGATAATGTCTCATGTAGGATCAATCTTGGTCTCATTGAAGTAAGTGGGAATTCTGCCAGCATGTTCCCAGATCTGGTCCTGCATCCAGCTGGTAAAGCACTTTCAGCTCCTGAAGGAGAAGATGTGCTCTGCACAGGCTGGGTGATTATCCAGGTTCGTTAGCAGAAGTGGGTGTCAGAAGGAAAGAAAGAAATCCTTCAGCTTCTTTCTGCCACTACTCACTCAGTAAGAGCTTAATGCAGCACTGTTGTGTGTGCACTCAGAGAAACAAAAGCTAATTAAGCTGAAATCTGTCACTTTCTCTGTAAGGATTTAACAGTGTCAAACTTCAAGACAGTTAGTGACAAGTCTCAGCAAGAAGCACGCAAGCTCTTCTGCAATTGCTCAGAAGCATTTCCAGAATTGATCTGCTTTCTTAGCTCTCTCTGCTCCACTCTTTTCAGTTTTTGGTGCCTCTTTTCAGGCACTTAGAAACCAGAAGGGCTGTTAGCTGAAGAAGTCTGTGCTTGAATAAGAGGTATGAGGTAAAATCCGGCCTTTCACAATTCAAATGGCGGGAAGTGTTCTGGGATGTGTTCCACACAGAGTCCATATGTACTGTGAAAACAAGCGACTGGGAGCTAACAGCCTGTTTATAATAATTTATATTTCTGGAAAGTAAAACATGGTCTGGAGGATACTTAGAGGTTCGTATATTTTGCACCACTGCATCCATGTAGTTACCATGTAGAGTAATAACCATATTGGTGCAGAATGACAGATGCTGCAAATTTCTGCAGAAATGCTCATCAAACACTGGACAAAAATGTGCAATAGCTTACAGAGGACAATTTATGAAATGTTAATATGCATTATCTTCTTCTCTGCTTTTGCTTAAAATTTATTGTAACAATTTGTAATGGAATGTATAACAGAAAAAGTTAGCGAGCGTTTTTAAGAGTTGCTAGATGAAATTGAAGTGTTGTTAAGACAGGAAATGACAAACCTTGACTCTTTGGCCAAAATTTGATTCTTTGCCTTGCAATAAAAGTGTTAATGGCTATCATTTTTTACATCTTCCAGTGTTGCAATTAAATTACATTACAATTACGTCTTCCAGTGTTAGATGCATTTCCACAGGCAGGAAAGAAAATCAGCAGCAAAACAGCAAGCTGCTCCTTTTCTGCTTCTCTCTTATGGGTAGGTGTGGTCCTTAACTTTCTCCCAGGAAAACTTGGCTGTTGTTTTTTCCCCTTATAAAAAACAACCACAAACACTCAGTGTTTGGACTGTATCTGCTAACACATACTAGACTTGCTTCTCTCCATGTTTGGGATTATTCTCAATGATTTCAAGTTGAGCACAGTTGTTGGCATGTGCAGCACTGAAACTGTTGTTTTAGCTTCGGAATTTGACAGCTTAGGCACATAGGAGTCTTTTTAAAAATACTCACATGGGAGTAATTTTCATTAAAGTTTATTATTTAAGGAAACAGAATTTTGTTATGGAATCAAAATAATATACATTTTGGGTAATGCTGTATCACAGGAAAGATGGGTGACAGTATAAAATTGTTGCTCCCCTCAAGGGAAAGCTCTTAAATGACAGCAGCTAAGATAAACATTGCTCCACTCCCCAAAGCACAGACATGGACCAAAGCTTTTTGAAGACTAGATTTCTGGATAAGTAATAATATAAGTTGCAGGAAACACTGATAATTCTCCTTTAAAGGAGGAAAGACTAGAAATCCCCTGTCTCTCAATCTGATACAGGTCAATGTTCAGACTGTGTCTTGTTTTGTGTCTTTCAACCTATTTTTAAGGTAAGAAAGGTAGGGTATGCATGGTATACATAGGGTACACCACGGGTACGCATGGACTGTGCTGTGTGAGAGCTACTTTAGCTAATGCCAAACAGGAAGATGTGTCTATTACTGGGTTTTGTATGAAAAATGTACCATGGCTCCCAGTTACATGGGAAACAGTGATGTGGCCTTGATAAAATAAAATTGCATATTTGGTGCTCATCCATCTTCTGATTCTCCTTGTACTTATCTGTGTAATGCAAAGAATCTAACACACTTGAGACAAGACGTGTGCTCAGGAAATCTGTTGGGCCTGAAACAGTTGCATAAGTGACCCAAACAGGCTGCACAACTACAGCACACACAAGGAATTGTGGAGTTGTGTGAGTCAGTGGGGCACTGAGAGTAAAGCCAACGTGGTATGGTACAAGAAAACTTACCAGCTGCTTTTCTAGGCAACAAGTCTGCCAGTCATTGCTGTTAATCTAATAATCAGATTTTTATTTTTTTTCCCCCCTCACTTTTCCAACACCTTTTCAGCTTTGTGTAGCCAGCCCAGCCATAAAATCCAGAACAAAAACTTTCATTCTGGAGATTAGGCAGCAAAAGCTTAGGAGCTGTGTCGCAGAGTGGCAGCAAGTCGCATTAAGGATCTAACCCTAAATCACAAATTTAACATTTGTGGTACAGAGAAATAAGTGAACTTGAAACCTTAAGTCATTGACTAGAAACCTAGCTATTAGCCTTTTTTTGTGTGCCTTTTATTGCAAAGACAAATTCTGAATGTGTTTGAGCTTCGGTTGAACGCTGTCAGGTCATCTGCAGGATGCCACCAGATAAAGAGGAGGAGGATGGCTTCAATTAGACTGAAACCCAAGATTTTAAACAGGGAGGAAGTTATAGCATTTTCCAGTATTCAGAATGTTCAGATTTTTTTGCCTGTGCAAAATTGTGGACAAAGCCAAAGACATGAGAATCTGTTTACCCGGCATTAAGGTAGTTTCAGAAGGAGAAAGTCCGAGTCTCTGCTGATGTACCTCTTGTCCACACAGAAGATAATAGCAGAAGAGAACATACTGACAGGTCAGAAAATCATAATTATATTCTCATTTTTGATAGAATGGACTAGGAGTAAAGTATGTTGCACAAAACAGGCATATTGCACCTTTCATTTCAAATTATTTTGTGAAACAAAAATTGTAGAAGAACATGAATAGACAACAACCAACCCTTCAAATCTGTATACTGTTTCCTTTGTCTCCTTCCCTTCCAGCTGGTAAGTATTTTTATTTCCTGTTATGTTTTTTTCTTTCTTATTCCTGAGGGGATGGCATATTCTCATGTGATACATGCTTCAAAGTACATTTCTGATTTAAAACATGGTGAAGAGGGTAACTGTTTTATTTCACTTAATACAATCGAAACTCCATTTTGTAGAGGTGCCTTTATCTCAGGAATTCACAATTCACTTGTGGCATACTTCAGCTTCCCTCCTTGGTCTTTGTCGATGTCACTAAAGCAGCACATGAAAGTCCTCTATGATAAATGAAAACACTCTGGTATATAAGTGGTAGGAAGCACGTGCTATTTTACGCATTGATGCAACTCCATTCTGTTCCTATTAAAAGATTTTTTTTCATCATGAGTGCTCTTGTCTTTTTTTCTGCACACACAACACTAAATCTTCTGGGTTTTATTTTCTAGCTTTTGTTGCTTGCATTATACGTTCTGCTTTTGTTTAGACTGTAAGGAGACCTTTTTATTCATAACAGAATGTAGGATTACATTTATGGATAGAAGTTATTTGAAAGAGGAAAACATAATACTAAGAAACTGCCAAAATTTCAGACATCATATAGGAAGTTTGTTTTATACAATGTGCAACCAGTTGTCTAAATGAAATGACAGGAACTCAAAGACCTGGAAAGTATATGTGGAAGACTGCTGTATGTCTTTTACTATATTGCATTTTGTCATACACCATGGTTTTTCACAGATTTTTTTTTTTTTTTTTTTTTTTTTTTTGGTTTGCATAATACAGACTTACATTCAATCACAAATCCGAACTTTGCCTGAGAAATAGATATATATAATTAATTAAAATAACAGGAACTGTTTATATAAATAATTACAAAAACAAGAACTATTTACAAACCATATTAACAGCAATACATGTGTTAAGAAAGCTGAGATTTAAGGAAATCTTAGGCTAGAAGAATATTTTATCATAGAACTGTTTGAGTTGGAAGGGACCTTTAAAGGTCATCTAGTTCAACCCCCTGCAGTGAGCAGGAACACCTTTAACTAGATCAGGTTGCTCACAGCCTCGTCCAGCCTGACCTTGATATTTCCAGGGATGGTGTTCCTACCACTTCTCTGGGCAACCTGTTCCAGTGTTTTACCATCCTCATTGTAAAAAAATTCTTCCTTCTTTGGCAGTGATTTGATATGTGATACCTGTAGACCAGAGAAATCCAAAATATGGAATCTTGATCATAGCTTTTTGGGAACAATGAGAGATGTATGCATGAATTTAATGACAGGTCCTAAAACACATTAGGACAAGGTAACTCCTAAACTAATTGGACGACTAGGATTATATTGCAGTGAGTGTCATAAGCATCATTGTTTCAGAGGTCCAGAATGAATAAAAAAACTCTTATGCTGAAATGAAAATAAAAGCAATTTTTCCTTTCTTTTGATAAAGAACCGATGGAAATTATAATGTGTTTTCTGGTTTGTATTATTTTGGAAAAAATACATCTGTGAACGTGCTGAGTGTCTATTTGAAAAAAGAAATAAGACACACAGATGTTGCATATTTGTCCCCATGCCTTTGTAGATATTGTTGCACAATATTTAAAAGGAAAAAATAAAATCTTTCAAAGAATTTTCTGAAATGCTGTTTTATAACCCATACACAAGGATCTTATTTTATTACAGAAGATATTCTATCAAAGGCTATTGGCAAAAGCCATCATTATCTGGTTGTGTCATTTGTAGCTTTACTTCCTGTTGAAATATGGGATCCATCTGCTCACTGATCACAGGATAACAGCCATCATTCCCACTTGCTTACTATAAATGATATATCTGAAAGTACCAGAGATGTGATGGAGTGCAATACCAATCCTTGGTCATTCTCTTAAATCATTCATAGTTAACTTAATTTAGGCCAGGCTGATATGCCTCCAGCATATTGACTGAATTCCAGCTTCAGTAAACCCAGTCTGATCCACTCAAAGTTTCCAAGGAATCCCTAAAAATCACATCCTCCTTTATTATTATTTTTCTTTTTTTTTTCTTTTTTTTTCTTTTTTTTTCTGGTAGCCTATTTAAATGTGTGCCCCATTTCAGTGCTGTGTTGGTACATTTTAATCTGATCCATGTGCTTCAGCTTACTGCTGTGCTGTGAAGACAGCTTTGCTAAACCTTGAAATGAGTGTATCACAGAGTTTGAAGAACCATAGAGACAAAATCTGGCACACTAAAAACCAAATCCATGACTTATCAGCTGCATGGAATTTGGTCACAGACTAAATGAATTTGAATGCCACTAAAAAGCATAAGTTAATTCCCTGAAGGCAGGTTGATCTATTTTCAGATTCCAAGAGGCCTGAATATAATGTTTTCTTAATAAGAAAACTTTACTTAAAGAGTCTGACTTGACAATATGGCATCAGAAAACTGCAAGTTTTCTAATTTTATTGTAATTCATAGGTTACATGAAAGTTAGTCCCACAAATGGGTCTCATTCCTCTGCCCCTCTTCCCAACCACTTGTCCAACCTTGTAAATAATCTAAACCCCCAAATTTTAAAAAAGGTGTTTTGAAGTTCTGAAGAGTCTTTTGGATGCACCGATCTCCAGCTTTAATTCTATTGACTGCTAGAAATATAAATTTTTATCCACTCTGCCAAACCACAAGGTTTATTCAAAGATTATTCACCTGAAAACCTTCTCCTGATGAACCCACCTACGAGGTGACAGTGAACTTTATTCATTCACAGTGGTACAGCTACCTGTGGTTCCATATTAACAGTACACAACCAGTGATCTCTCAAACCAAAATTGCCTAAACCGTGTGTTGAGGATGAAGGGCTAAAGATATGTCCTTTTATTATTCAAAATTCCTTCCAAATTAATTGTTTGAATTGATTAAGAGAGCTAGTAAGAAATAATAGAGTCCCTACCTCATACTTTGACAGAGAGAGCACTCTTTTTCAACCTTAATGTAGTATGTGTCAACAAAGTAGAAATTTATTTGTGCTACTGAAAGATTGTTGCTTTGTACATTCATTTAACACATAATGCAGTACATGGATATGGTCATAAATTCATTTTTCTTGAAAATAAAAAAAAAAAAAATAATTAAAAAGCCCCAGAGCCACACAGTTATTCCATGTGACTTGACCAAAGACACACTTTCACTGTGTAATTTTAGAATCCCATTTTGCTGTCTGACCTGTGCTAAGTAGGACTCTATTAAGTGAGTTGTCTTGTTGAATTCTTTTGACCTTTCCATGATTAGTTAGATGATGTAAGCAGCACTGAAGAAATGGGTTGTAAGTCATAGCCTGACATTATTCCTCACTAAGCAGCTTCTGCTTTAGAAAATAATTCAATTGATTAAAATTAAGCAGCTTCTGTTTTATACCAGCATTTGAAAAATCTCAGGCAAATTTCAGCTAAATTTAAACCTAGAGTTAACTGCATTATTTCACGAGGTGTAGTAGATACATCTGATTTTCATTTGAAAGCTTCAAATGGAACTATGTAAACATAAAATGAAAAAATCCTAGATTTTCTGCCAAATATTTAAATGTTTTGCTAAATCACTCATTTAATTTTGCAACTCCTTCTATAGAAGACTGTTTAAATATGGTGTATCTCATTATTTCAGTGTTTTAAAATGTCAATAAGTCAAAATATCAAAGAGCTCCTGTGTTGCCTGGGAGGAGCTGGGGAAGAAAATTGCAAAAAATAAAAACAAAACCCTTGTTTGCTATCAAAGTGAAACTTGCTCTGAAAAAAGCTTTTTTATGTGTTTGTTTTTTTCTAAAAACAATGATTTAGTATTGAACATAGAATATTTCCATTTGCTTTGGAGTGCAAGAATAAGAATCCAGTTAAATTATTTACATTACGATATTGTCATAAACTGTGAATTCAGAGTTTCCAGGGAGTCTGACTTCAAAGAAAAGACTTTCAGAGCCATGGCATTAAACAACTGCTAGCATGATCATGAAGAATTGACAGATATACTTTCCTTTTTGTTATTTCCAGCTAGGAAAACACTGCTAAGCATCATTCCGATTCTTTGTGGAAACAGATGGTATGTGATAACGAAAGACTATTTCAGACTAAAATATGCTCACTCTTTTTTCTTATCATTCTTATCGGTTTTGCCAACTGTCCTTCATTATAGTAATTTGTGTGCATATTTTCTATGGAGTCTTCTTTCAAAAACATAGCCCAGACCTTTAACATTTTCTATGCTTCTGTGCTGAATCAGATCAAACCTGGGTCACCAAAGAAAAGGTGCTTGTATTTTCTGTGTGTGCATTTTGCCACCCTGTTCATATCATTTAAAAAATCTAGTTAAATCCACACAGACTGGTTTCATTTGTGCATTTAACCTCTGCAAAAGTAAGACCAATAAAGATCATATCCAACTGTCACTGTGTTAGATCAAGATCTCAGCCTAAACATATGGTAGAGAAAGATTTAGGTATATAACCTTGGAATCTGGATTTGTGGCATAGAATTTCTGTTCTTACTTGGTAAAAGACGTGAATCTCAACAGTACAATTTTCTCAGCTTATATAGCTGGACGTCTGGCATGATGATATATCAGTATATATTATAAATAGAAAAAGACCAGACTTAAGTATGCACTCTCTTCAAATGCCCATCAGTACCACTGAATAATTTAGTAATTAGACCTGTCTTTATCCAATATAGAACAATTTTACTAACTCCTACTATCCTTGCAAGACAAATGCTGATTGACAGCAGAGGCCTTTTCATTGTTTGTTCTCTATATGGCAGTATGGAATAGTAAAGTGCATTTCTGTTGGTCTCCTCTACTAAACACTACTAGGCTTCTACATACAAAGTATTGAGTCAGATTGAGTGCCTAATTTATTCTAGTATGGCAATTCCTATGAAAATAAAAATTTCTCTCAAGTTAAATATGAAAATAATTTTTAAAAGTTTTAAGTTTTACTTTTTTTATTTTTAAATATCCTCCTTTTCTCTACTATCTCTACCAAAAACCAGCACTGTGGCTATACTGACAATGAAAAAGAAAATATTTTTAAAAAAAAACAGATCAGGAAAAACAAACAAACACAAAAACCAAACCACTAGAACAAAAATATTTTTTTATTTATTTTTTTTTATTTTTATTTTTACATGTTTAGATACCCAGGATTTCTGTTCTGCATTATATACCCCTTGTGGGGAGAAAGAGAGAGAGAGAACATACTAGAACAAGACTGAGTTTACTCAGAAAGGAAGTAATTCAGATGAAGAAATGGAAAATTCTGCTTTCCAAAAGGAGTCAAATTTAATGTTCATTATATTGACATGCCATTATAAGCAACAAAATCTTTCCTTTATTGATATGTGTATGGTTTTTAAGGCTGACTTTTATAACAAGGGAAAGCTTCTTATTTGAGGATAATTAATCTCACTCACAGATTTTTTTATAGATCACAGTTTTTTTTCCGTATGTCATGTTATTAATGTAAATTCCATCTTTCACTGTGAAGTTATACTAAGTTGAGTAACTATTTAGATAACCCTCTAAGGCAATACTTTCTTGTAGACATTTGACTATTGTGGTATGAGTCATTAAAACAATTTACTTTAGCAAAAAGTAAAAATAAAGTTCGTTTCTGAAAGGGAAGAGGTTTTCATTCCCATGCTGTCTAAGAATTTATTTGCCTATTAAAAATTCCATAATAACCTAACTGGTCATGTTGCATTCCTGATTCAACCAATAACTTTTTTGAAAGCTGGAAAGCTAATTGCAAATGTGATTATATATAATATCTGAGTGCTTTATTCAGGTGACTTATTAAAAGCATAAACAGTGGGGAGAGAGAAAGGTTACAACTGTTTTAATGAAAAGAAACTTATGGAAGTTTTATACAAATATCACTCCTAAACTTGTCCAAATTTTAAATAAAGACTTATAATGAAAATAATGTTTTCCTTTAGAGGATCAAATATGTTTTATTCTAACCAAAATAGACTATTTTACTCCCAATATAGCTATTCTACTTTACTTGCCAGTGTTGTTGTCAAGATTTTCTTGTGGTATTCCCAAAATCAGATGTTTTCTTAAAGCCATGCTCTTTAGTGAATTAGTGATAATTTCAGCTTGTACTTTTTAAAAGAAAGGTCCCCCAAACCACTGCTCCAACTTCAACTGATTTTTCTGTGGTTTGTGCTGGGTTTTTTTTAAAAGAACCTTACTACTGGTAAATCAATCTGGTGACTGTCTGGAATCAGAATATTTTACATTAACCTGTTACCAATCTGCTTTTAGATTAATATAGCACCTCTGAGTGTGAGCCGGTCAGGTAGCATCGTAGCATCTTGCAACATCTGCTGTTCCCTTGCACAGACTAAATTATCTGCAAGTATTTTATTTGCCACAGCCATGATTCATGATGAAATATTTGGAGACAGTAGTTTTTACTTTCATGTGTTTTGCCTTTTTACATAGTGCTAAAAAAAAATCCCAACAAAACAAAACAACTATTAGGTCTTCATGGCAATTGTTCCCAAAAAGGTAACATTTTTACACTATTTTTTTTGTTCTTAAAATACAATATTTCATTAAGACAAAAGCCTTGCTATTTAGTTTCAAAGTAGTTCAGTTTTAGTTTCATAAAAGGTGATTTTGGATGGAAAGATAAAAGAAAGAAGAGGTTATTTAACCCTCCTTTGTGTATAGTGGTCTTTTGCATTAATGCCTAATGATACTGAGCAGGGATGAGACCTAGGCAGAAGTCACCTGCAACAGACTGATTTTGCAAGTCTGCAAGGCCAGGAAGATGATTTGGAAGTCTGAATATTTCATATTTCATGTTAATGTTCTATATGCATGTTCAGTTCAGACTAATGCTTGAAATCATCCTTTGATACAAGATCATGAAGATTTCATTTCTGTGTTATTTTAATACAATTTCAAGTTTTTCTAACGAAAAATAAAAAGTTGTGAACAGTATGATGACAGTTCAAATCCCCAGTGCAACCCTAATCCTGAATATTTCCTACCCCATCGACATCAGTTGTATTTTGAGGTACTCAGTGACTCTAAGGTATTGTTATAGTGAATTAATATTTTCCTAATAGGTAAGAACATGCTAGTGTAGTTTGCTACAATTTTTCCTTAATTTAACCGGTACTCTAATTTTGTATTGTTCCTCTGAACACTTGCTGTTCTAAACCATCATATTTCTCACTTCTTTCTTTCACTTCCTAGTCTTTGGACAATATTCAACCCGAGACGTCACAGGACCAAGTCACTCTTTTACTTTTCAGTCCCAGCCCTGCATAGTGTCAATGGACAGAAGTGAGGGGTGTACAGAGACAGTGAGGGAAAAGAAACTTCTGTGGATTGACTTGGGAGGACAAGGATGTTGCCTAACAGTGTGTGCCAAGCCATTATCTACAGCACATCTATCTATGTGCTTTATGCTACACTCCTCAAGCTACATTTGTCAAATAATCAAGACTATGACAAGTAATGCCAGTGTGAATGTAGGTATGATCTGAATGAGGATCCACATCTGGAATGTAGATACCCTCCTGCAGAGTTAGGTAGCCCAGACATCTGTATCTGGATACACCCTGGAGGAAAAACATACCCTTACATAGGGAACAGTGCAACGTCTTGACCTTAGAAACATTCATTATGACTGGAGAGAGATTTTTTTTAGACAGAATGTTCTTACCAGCTCTAATTTTTAGTTGATGGGGAGGGCAGGGGATAGTTTGCGTTTCATGTGGTGAAGAGGAAGCCATGACAAAGCTCTCCACTGAACTTCTCCTGGGAAACCAGGAATGAATTACATGTGACAGATGTTTGTCACTCAATGAATAATTAGAAGAGCCTCAGATACAAAAGTGATGAGAGCACTGTAAGAACCCATGGAGAATATAATCATGATGGCAACAAAAGATGAGGGAGTGTCCAGCTTCAGAGTAACATGCCAAGAACATGACCTAAGTTATTAAACTGACTTAAATATCAACAGATCAAACTGAGCAAGGCTGAGACATAATGTCATCCTTCAAATTGCAGATTTGGGACTGAATTTGCACTTAAAATAATAGTTTGATACTCTTCCCACTGAAGTCTGTGGCAAGCTGTCAGCTGACCTCAGTGGGAACAGTCTTAGGACAAAAGCTGCTGTGCAAGTAAAACTCACAAAGTGTTGAATTGGTACATTGGAAAAAAAAAGAAAAAAACCCCACATTTTGCATTCTAGAGAATGGAAGGGAAGGAAAAAACAACCACAAATGGCTAAACCAAATAATAAAGGGCAACATACAGTCCGGGATGGCGAGTCAATGGCAGCAGGTTGTTGAAGATAAGGTAATAAAAGACAGACTAGAAAAAGTGAGTGAAACCAGCACCAGTATATACTTGTAAGAGAAGGGATTTGGTCTCTGACCAGTCAAATGGAACAGCAGAGATGTTCTAGCTGCTAAGAGTGGCAATTCAGTTCTGTGGTAACCCTGCAGAGGATAAGATGATTGGAATATTAAAATCAATATATTCTGCTTGTTTCTGTTAGTGTGGGCAGGGATGAGAATCAAAAATATGATGATTTGGTCAAGAACTCTATTTTTGTGGACTGTAGCATTAACCACAGTTACCATATATGACTTCAGAATAAAACATCTGCCTACCTGGAAAAGTGGATAGAGCAAGGCAGGTTCTGGAAGCAAGTGTAATTCTGAAGAAAACACCAATATGAAAACAAAGTAATTAATCCATTTTTTTGAAGAAGACAAAGTGCTAACGTACAGTGGAGCTCCTGCACTGATTGCAGTTAATGATGTGATCCACAATTGGAGGAAATCAGCAATGACAGGAACAACTTAAATGCAATGACTAAATAACAAATGGCATCTAATGTGATTTGATTGAACAGTTTGAATTAAAATGTCACATTCCCGACAATCCATGCTTCTCTGCATGAATGTGTTAGGAAATTGTCTCAATAGACAGCTCCACAAATGGAAATCCCCCAGAACATGGCCATTGTTATTGCCCATGCTAGGCATTAGCTTCTTGACTTTGATGTGTGTTTGAGCTCTTCAGCTTATTAGCTCCTACTGCATATAAGTGCCAAAGCATTCCTAACATCAGCTTTTCATGGAAATCTCACTGGTATGTGAGATGGCTGGAGCATGGATCACCCACCACTGGAGTGTGTAATAAAGTTGCCAGAGCTAGTGGAGAACCATGTTGACCTAACTGGTATAACATGATGAGCTCTAGCAGCATGACTATGGCAGCTCTATTTACTCCACTATGGGGGCCTTGATCTGGGTATCCTCATTCATCAGAAATGAGCTTGCGCAGAATTTTGCCCACATAGGAACCACGTTTTCCTATTGACAAGCATTTTTATTATCAAACAAAATTACTAGTTACCTGTAATATTACTTATGCTGCTAGCAATGGTAATTTTAACATTGAAAATTTTAAATGTAACATGTACAAGATTTTTTTCCCCACTTGTAGGAAGCTCAGAGTTTTTGAGTGTGAGTTGGTTTGTTGGGTTTTTTTTTTAACTTTGTTTTAGAAGAAAGTTTTTCAGCATTTTTGGTAAACTGAAGGTTGAAAAAATATCATGCTGTCTTCAAAATATAGGTAAATAATTTGAAAAGAATGCTTCATTTATATATATATGTGTATATATATATAATCATATATATATATATGATATCAAATGTCTTATCAATGTGAAAAATAAGTTTTCCTTTGAAACAAATGATTCTATTTTTTAAATGTTTTAATATTTAGTGTCAATTCTTTTTGTCACTACCTAAGACAGTAGAAATCTGCAACATGCTTTAATAAAAAAACCAAGCAAAAAACTAAGCAACCTTTTAATTTTTATTTTTCTATCTGAATCTAGATGGGATCAACAATAATGGAATCATCATTAACAGTTTGTTCTACTGAGGTGACCTCAACTCTACAGGATTCAAACTTGCCTGTGACTGCTGGTTTGGTTTCTAGGAACTGAGTCGTCTTATCATTCATCAGAGTTTCTGTGGGCAAATGGGGGGTGGAAGCAAAAAAAAAAGACATTATTCGTGGGGTTTTTTTGCATTGTGGGTGAGCTAACATAAGCTGAAATTGAGGCATCTTTTTCTATAGTTGTTAGAATATTATACCTGTCTTTATAAATCTGAACTACAGAAACATGACAGACATCTATAAGAAAGGCAGATAACAAGGTGAAGGATCTGAGGCTTAACCAATTGCTCCCTGATGTCCAACTGAGAATCAGCAGAAATAATCAGTTTGGCATCAGACAGGAAAAGTCAAAGGTCAGGGTTTAACGCCGTCACAGAAGGATTCTTCAAATAAGCCAAGCAGGTGCTTATTAAAGCATGATTATTTGTTGTGTTTAGGGATTCAGAGCAAAATAGAAAGTCCCACAATCATTTATTTACTTGCACAAGTCATTAATAAGTAGGTGGGTAGACTTCTAATCTTTCTTACTTTTCTTTTCCTCAGCTAAGAAGATTTGTGTTAAAAAGATAATTTTTTTTTTTTTTTGCAATGAAATAAAAACCAATGTCCTAGTTCACTGAAAACTTGATGTGCTGGTAAACAGCAAATGCAACATTGCTAAAGTGACAACCTGTCAGAGCAGAAGCAGTTTCTTATTTATTTTTCCAGTGCAGAATAACAAAATGTGACTCCTGATGCCTCCTGTTGAGGAAGCTCAGATGCAGAGCACCAGCAATTCTGTTGAGTGGGTTACTATCCTCTCCCACCCCACAGGAAGATGTCTGTATGTGCAGTCCTGCTTCTTATCAGTGAACACATTAGTGTCAAATTAAGCAGAAGGCTGGATGAAGTCCCTGGATTTACAGGTCCATGCCTAGGATGTTGCTTCCTGCAGAACCTCAGAATCTCTGTTTTCAACTGTACAATCTGATCAAATAATCACCTCTTATAAATCCTCTCAGTATCCACACTCCTTTAATAGCTACAAAAGATGCAAGTTTGCTACACTTATTTAAGTAAAAAAACCCCTGCTATCACACACTTCCCACTTGACCTTACTATATTTGACTCTCGGGAGTGTTGGGAAAAGTCAATCAGAAGAGTGGCAATGAACTCAGTTAATGCAGAAGAATTTGTCCGTGTCTGATACAAGTCTTCATAGAATCATAGAATCATAGAATTATAGAATGCTCTGGGTTGGAAGGGACCTTAAGGATCATCTAGTTCCAATCCCCCTGCCATGAGCAGGGACACCTTCCACTAGAAGGGATTGCTCAAAGCCTCATCCAACCTGACCTTGAACACTTCCAGGGAGGGTGCATCCATAACTTCCCTGAGCAACCAGAGTCTTCATGCTGACTTTTCAATCAGAGAAAAAAGGTCAAAGAGATACGCCATTTCTTGAAGATTAGGGTAATGAAAAGGCAGATCTAGCTCAGGTTAAAACCGGTTAGAGTATTAAACATCAAGTTTGATACTGATAACTAAACTTATAAGCTAGATTTTTACTAATAATGCAATATTTGAACAAAATTGCAGCTACTCTAAAATATCTTGTCTGAGTACCAATGCCAGGATTAATTTCCAAGGACTTCAAGACAAAACTCTGAAAAGTGCTCTTTTAACTTAACACTGTGACACTGTGAAGTTCACTTACGCATGTTTCCACTACTTAAAAGAAGAATAAAGGTTAAATGTCACTGAATAAGTTCAACATATTGGGTGGAATCAGGACATACACTGCTATTTTTTTCTTATGATTCTAGGGCCAAAAATTCAGCAATCTGTTGTAGTTCAGGATGCAATCTGCACAAAGGTTTTCCTTCCTTTGTTCTTCGAGGCTTAGATTTTCAAAGGAGTGGAAGGATGATTGTGATCTAGTTCCATTCAGTTCCATTAGTAAGCTTTTCCCAGATCCTAACACAGCTTTTGAAAAGACTACTCATTACTTTTTCTACAAGGATGTATTCCCAAACCTCACATCAACACTTTTATTGTTACAATTTACTGTAGTACTTGTCCTAAGAGTGGGTTCTAAACCAGTTTTCCAACCCATGGGGGATTCTAACATTTTGACATTTGTTTTCCTTCTGAATTTTTACAAAATATCAAACACTTTGAAACGTTATGTCAAACAAAATATTCTGAAATATTTATGATTTTACCTTATTAAAATGTTTTAAGTTATACCATATTTTAAAGGTTATTTACCAAGATAAAGCAAGCATTCTGATGATTTCCTCAAAAAAACCAAAAAACCTGTTGATAAAAACATCATGTTCCTCTGAAATTGTGAAGCTCATCTAGTCAATGTTTTTGCTGGAAAAATGCTCCTTTGCTAAAAAAATAATGCCTAGCTTTTCTGTGACTGATCACTGCAGTCTTAGACCATCAAAATATACAGAAATACTATAAATCTATATTGCTATTGTCATGAATGTTCTTATTAACATACAGATCACTTGAAACTTGATGAATCAATCATAAATACAAATAGTCACTGTCAGTAACATAAGGAGGACTTGACTCTCCTTGCTTGGCATTTTCATAAAGTTGCAATATTGCTGATATCCAGTGCAGTTTGAAACTAGAGGTCTTCTGCATTTATCTGAGTTGTTGAAATGTTAGTTCAAATTCCACTGAAAAAGAAACTATGCCAAAACATAAAGCCTTTCAGTTAATTGCATGTGTTTTTTGATTTTTTTTTTTCTTGGTGGGGGGAAGGCATTTAGGATTATTGTTCAAGTGGCATGTGAAAATGTAATTATTTTTTAAGACAACCTCTAGTGATATCACTAGGAACAAAGAAAGTATGACAAGATGAGAAATTTGCCCTTAAGCCCTACAACAAGGTTTGAATCAACATGTAAAAGATGTATGTGGTCCCACTGCAATGAAGAGGAAACACAAATGAGAGAACTTTGTTGTTACAGCAC
Organism: Antrostomus carolinensis; assembly: GCF_000700745.2. NCBI lineage: Eukaryota > Metazoa > Chordata > Aves > Caprimulgiformes > Caprimulgidae > Antrostomus > Antrostomus carolinensis. The sequence goes on along the minus strand of NW_010329382.1, from coordinate 22,773 downwards.
AAAGTACCATAAAGGCACATGTTAAAGGAGGCAAGATTTTCAGGAGCAATCAGCTAACATAACTTCTGATGAAAGCAAGACAAGTAGGTTTGGCCACAATCTCTGATGTCCTTTCCTAATAGCAAAGTGTCAAAATTGAAAAACATGGCCTGAATATCTCCATATTTCACTGATTCCAAGTTTATCTTCACATTCTAACAGTAATTTAGAACAAGCCTTCTAAAATTGTTGTGCATTTTCTTGAGGGAGAATAAGTTACAGATGATGTGTTACATAGTGGAGTATTCCCACGTGAAGTCAAATTATACTCTCCATGGCACCCAGCTATGCAATTTGCAGTTGGTCTTATCTTGAAAATGCAGATTGCTTGCCAAGAGGTGTTCCTGATCATTCAAGTCTGGGCAAAATCTCACATGATCCAGAGGGCACATGTTTGATTTATGTCTGAGATACTGTTTTACACTCCATTACTCACACACTTTAATTGCAAAACACTATAAGCACATGTGTTGGAGGACAAGACTCATTTACTACACAGTCGAAAGGGGAAGCATCCATTTTTCTGGACTGATATTTAGTACTTGAACAATGAAAAATGTTGTGTCAAAGCCAAGAAGCTGGAATGACTGTCAACTGGTGTCATCTTTGCTCTTGCTTTCTGTAATTAGATATTACATTTTGTGCAGGGTACACTTGATACTCCAAACATGTCAGCTCTATTAAATTAAATACAATCCAGGAGGGAAATGTGAAGAGCCTCAATATTGTGGTGGGCTTTGAAATCAGATGTTTTAGTGAAAAGTCTTTATATGTTTATCTTTTTTTTTTTCCTTTTTTTTCTTTTTTTTTTTTTCCTTCATGAAGGATGAAAGTCAAATAGCTCACAAGGTCCTGGGGATTGCTGAGTCAGTTGGAAAGTTACTGAATTATGTTCTTCAGTCTAATGAATTAGTAGCTGTGGATTAATGGTTCTGTAAGATCTTCAAAGACTGACTTCCAGCTAAGAATATTTTATTGTGGTATCTGCTGACTCAGCTAAAATAAAGTTCCTGGTTTAAGTCTCAGAGTTAGACCTTTAAATATGCATTTTGAACCAATTCAGTTAAAAGTCTCTTGCTACCTTGTGATTCTAAATTTGCAAGGTGGGAGCTTTAAATTAAAAAGCCAAAGGGAGATCAAATTTACTTCCTTTGCTGTCTCAGTCTCAATTCTTTAAGTTCTTACTAGCCTACCCAATTTGAGGCTGAAGGTGCTCAAACTTGCAACTTAAATATTTTTAACAATATCTTGTCTGTAGTGTCTGAACTCTATTATAAAGTAGATTTATTAGGAATAAATAAATAAATACATAAAGGCAAGCCCAATTTTTTCCAGGGAAGACATTTGATGTTTAACATGAATCACTGATTCTTGTAAAAATTATAAATCACTGTTGTAGCTGTTTACTTTTCCAAACTTCTCTGTGTGCTGTAAAGCTTTAGGTATGTACAGCTTCTGTTTGAACTAGCTGTGTTTCAGCAGCTAGAAATAGGAAACAGAGGCAGAGAAAAATTAAGATGAAATTGACTGTAGATCCGGTTGTGAATCAAAGACAAAAGCAGGGCTAATAAAATGTCGGAGCCAAAATCCATGATAGCAGGAGAGTTTACATGACTTGAAAACCTGACCCTTAATCTACTTCATTAAACAGTGCAAAGTTTGCTTCGTTTGGTCCCACATTATAATCACATTTTTCTTCCTTTCTCATTTGCTATTGTTATTAATTGCTACTCCTACTATTATTGCTGTTACTCTCCATTAAGAGTTGATTGACCTTAAATGAACTTCAGGAAAGGACTTCTGAAACTCAAATTTAGTGTAATGAGTGGTATTTTAACTCAGTTGCTTTCCTGAGCTATTTCAGTTTATCAAATAGTTCAATTTTACTGGTTTATTACTTATTTATTCACTTATTTATTTAGTCTGAATGAGAGTTCAGTATGTGCTGCTTGGTCTTTTCATTTCTGAAATAAATAAAAAGTAAGAAAAAGGAAGAAAAAGAGAAAGCATGCCAAAAACTTTGCAGTGGCCATTCAAGCTTCCTACTAGATTATTTGGAAATGAATATACATACTAAACTGCTTTAAGCTTTAAACATGTCTGGAAAAGAGATATTATAACTGACTACAATACTTACAAAATTATTTTGCAAATACATGGGGAGTGTGGGGAGAAAACAACAGGAAAGGTGAGAGAGAACTGCAGAGAAAGACTGAGACATAGTTCTTATTTTTTAATAACCTCACAAATCACATAATATCCTTTAAACAATGGTTACACCTTAGGCTCCCATCAAGCCCACCTCACCATTGATATTGCAAGCGTGACACCTCTTATCCCTTTATTAACCTCTCCGTTTTATGATCTGTTAGTCATAGATGCACATCTGCTTCACAGGCCATAACAACACCACCTGCCTAAACATTTTGAAAACAAGGTGTCTAGGCACATAAGGAGGACATGGGCTATCCGACTATGGGGAGTGTATTCTGGTGGTAAAGCCAGTGGGGTTACAACAGCCTCAGCTGCTCATATGGTGCACACTTGTGGTGGGCTGGCATGGGGCTTGGCTGAATAGCAGGACACTCTCAGGTTCAAACAGTTGCAAATTATTTAAAGGGAATAGGGGTGTGAATTTGTTATGTGATCTTGTAATGGAAGAGCCTCTCATGATACATATGTGCAAGCCACAGGGTCAGGGTTGTGAACACTAAGCCTGAATCTCTGTTCTTGCATGAAGCAGTACAATACTGTAGCTTTCCGCTCAATAAAAATAAACTCTGCAAAAGTTCAAATGAGTTCTCTTATTTAAAGCTCAGGGGAAATAGCTTTGATGTTCTGGATATTCTAGCAATCAACCTGTCCTGTAAAGGAATGCCCTTCTAGCTTTGAATGCCTCTGTCCCACCGCTCCTTCTTCAGATTCTCTGAAAAAGCCAGCCATTGCTCTGATATTGAATGAATATTCTTCCTAGGAAATTGTCCTAGGAAATAGCTCCTTGACAGCCATGCATTCAAAAGAACTTATTTGCTGCCCTTTCTTTTATCTGTTTACTTAGCATAGGTGTCCTCTGAAATAGCATTAGGGTTCTTCTTATATATTATAAGTTGAATTAATATAATCAATATAAGGAACACTTCTCTCCATATTCCTTTTTTTAGACAAAAGTATTGATTAAAGGCTAAAGAGTATGGGCAGAAAAGCTGCTCTGCTGAACAAGCTCCACCAGTGTGGGTTGCATTTCACAAAAATGCAAGCCCTGTGCTCCAACTATGGTTTATAATGGTGTAACTGGTGAGATAAATCTGTGTTAATGTTTGAAGCAGGAGAAAGCTGGACCCTGATCTCACCACTTCTGCATATTCCTGAAAGTCAGAAGCTGAGAGCAGGGATTTGTGCTCCCTGCTTGCAGTGCAGCTTGCACCAGGTATAACAGCCTCGAGACAGAGAAGTAACCTCGTGTCACCCTTCATCTGGAACGAGAGGCAGCCTGGCACTGACTTTGCAATCCGAGTGCTTGTTTGCTCCATACAAATGTTCCAGCAATTTCGCTCATAAGCTGCTGTGTTTCCCGCTCTCAGCGTTAGCTTCTTTTTCATCTGCTGTTACACTGTGTTGAAAGCCCAATGCCAAAATTAGATCATGCAGAAATTTTGAAGTCACTATTATCTTGTGAGTGGTTTTTAATAGAATCATGGTTTAGTTGATGTTATTTGTTGGTTTAGAATATATAAACTTGTGAAGAAAGGCAAACAAAAGTTTTCCAGCAGTGAATTTTTGAATGGTACTCAGTGGAAATGCTGCTGCCCTGTAACCAACAAAACAGATCATTTAGCTTCTGTCTTTCTGAGAATCTCTTACCTGACTTTATTATTAAAACACATGGAATGAAATCCTGGTCTTTCCTAAAGTTATTAGCAGCTTTCTTTGGAACGAGCCAGGGCCAGGATTTCACCTGCTCCCTCACATTCCTGCTTTGGCCTCCAAGCTTTGTAGCTGAGACATTTCACAACTGAATTGCTCATCTCAGCCCACAGGGCATGGCTGTTGACCTCACTTTTACACAGCTGGTGTGGACTACAAGGACATTTCAGGAAATTTCATCTGCCAATAGGTGATTTCCACCACACTATCTATCACCTTAACAACTGCTGGGGAGCGAGTACATAATGTGCTTGACATTAGCACCTGTTTTTATAACACTACAGTTAAATACCAGAGGCCAAGACTACTGGGTCTTATTCAAAATACTGCTTACCCTCAAACCAGATTGTTTCCCAGAAAATGCTGGAGAAGAAATTATTTCCCAAAAGAGAGTCAACCTCTAATCTACTGGGGTGATTGCTTGTGAAAAAACACTGATTGCACCTCTAAATTGAAGTTAGGCATGTTTAAATCTCAGTGATTGTAATACCTGACATTGTAAACTTAAATGAAGAAGAGATTGACAAAATATTGTAATCAGGAAAGGAGAACATTAAATTAACTTAACATTCTAATGTACTTAATGAATTATACAAAGGATTATTAATTCAGTTCTAAACCAAATCAGTAGTGAGAAACAGTAGGTTTTTAGCTCTTACTCTAGTGTCTACTTAGAGATTTGTGTGGCAATGAGTTTGATAAAACCTCTACCCGGACCTTCATATTAAGATATTCAAATAGAAAAACAAATACATTAAAAAAAAAAAAAAAAAAAAGGAAAACTTCTACCCCAATTGCACCAAACAGTGAAGGTAACATAGTCATCCTAGAGAAGTGTAGCAAGGACAGATGTTCAATGGCACCTGGATCTATAAGCAGAAAGAGGAGTTATGATAATGTGGTTCTGTTCTTGATGTGGCACAAGCTATATCATTTTACCTTGTAATTCACCTGCAAAGCTCACTGTATTCAACCGAAACACATATTTTGCTCATTATATTTTATATTTAAAGTTCTGGTAACTTTACCACAATCCTAGTGTCTGATCATTGTATTATGGTGTTCATGCATTTGCCTTATAAAAAAAATATGTTTTTCTTAGTTTAAAACTGATTGCATTGATAATTGTGGACCATAATATCAAATAGGCTTTCCAATTATTAAATTGTCTAGACCTTGCATTCGTAATGCTGTTTCAGTACTAAATTGTACTGAAAGAAGCTTCTTCATTTCCTGTAAGCAAAAGTTATATACATGGATGTTAATGAGATTGTTGACCTGTTACCTTTTTCCTGCTATTAAATTACATAAATATAGCAATGTCATCTTACTACTATCTTTTGCTTATCTAACATTTATGCATGACAAGTAGAAAAAAAGAGAAAATAGAAATCTAATTTATACCTTATTAAAAGATATGACATGAGTAATAGGACACAGTCTAGGATAGTCAAAATGCTACATGCCCCCATTGACAACTGTCTCTGATTTCACAGCCATGAATGGTACATGGTCACTGTAGGCTTTAACTGAAGACTACATAACCTGTTATGTGTGACTGTTTAGATTTTCCTTTCTTATTTTTAAAGTGAAATGTCATACTAACAAGCTATCTACCTGAAAACAAACCCATAATTTTGGTGCACAACCCTCTCAGATTAAAAAAACTGACATAACATCACCTTCTTTGTTTGAAGAGGTTCACCCTACTCTTCTGATTAAAATATCAAACACAATTAAATTGTCAAGGAGTTCAGCAACAAAGTTAAGATTTGTTGCCTGTTCATTACTTCACATAATTCTTAAGATATCTATTGCTTTAAATACAGGTGTTTGTGGCTATCAATTACTCTGGAAAATAAACCTCCAGGCCAGTTTTCACTGGTTTATTGCTGGGGTGAACACGTTTGCCTGCAGCTACTGGTTTGCAAGCACATGTAATTCATGAAGAAGCAGTTGCTATTGGCTGTGTTGGAGCATTAAAATGATAAGGACTTACACTGTTGGAAGGGTTTATGGGCAGAGAGAGATTCAGCAAATGATTTCCCAATGAAAACACTTGATAAGGAAGCAAATTATGTTTTCTATATTTCTGGGTGTTTTCTAAGTTACATAGTTCTTTATTTTGCTTCTCTGACAGCTGTAGTCAACCCCAGAAACTTTAATAATACCTTATATGTGGAACAGTAGTGGAGAGAATATTTAGCAAGCTGGGATCTGAGGAAGGGAAACTCAATTTCTGATTTGAGCTTCTGGAACTAGACTACCTAAAAGTCAAGGAGCAGGGACCAAAGTCCATGTGTCCACTTAACCCTGTGACTGTCCTAATCACTGTGTTTAGAAAAGGATAATCCCTTTTGGTCACTGGATCATGCGTCTTTTGCTGAGTGGAACAAAGTAAATATTTTCACCTGAAATATCTTATATACAGTTCTCCCCTGAGGGAGTAAGAAGTGTGGGTTTGAAATTAATCTTTTTTTATGAAAAGATGAGGTTCAAATCCAGGTTTTCTGATTCCTCTCTGAGTTCTCTGTGCAGAGAGATAACGTATGGAAGAGATTACATTGTGCTTTTAGAAATTGACATCTTGGGTGTCCAGTCCCAGGAGACAAATCCAAACTCTGAACTCTAGTTGAACGTTTCCATGAACTTTATAATGAACATAGACTCTAAGCTTCCTGAGAAGAAATAGAGATCCAGTGCTCTTTTTCTAAATATCTCTTACTGTCTGTTTTGGTTGGTGATCTCAGGTAGCTTCTGCACTCCATGTTGAGGAGCATTGTACATGGAACTCAAATATCTAACCAAAGGTCTAACCACATACTGCAGTGTGGGCAAACTCTTAGAAGTTAAGCACTGTATCAGTAAATGTAGTGATCCTTAAGTTCCTTTGCAGATTCAGATTTTAACTCATATTAATTTCTAAAAAGTGGTCATCTAGCCCTCTTCCCATTATCAGTGCAGATAAATAAGCAACTCCTGGGGGAAAGTGACCTCATCACAAGATATAGCTGTGCTATGTTGGAGGCACTTCCTTCTGGAGATTCTTCATACTTAAACTAGACTTTTTCTTTTTTTGTTTGTGGGGTTTTTTGGGGTTTTTTTTCACTTTGTTTTTTTACATTTGTTTTCTATATGTTTTCCTTCCCCTGTAAGGAAAAATTTATTTCTGATGACAAGAGAAGCATAGATGATCTGCTATCTGCTAATTTAGACTGCCTAACTTTCAAATAGGTGGAACTGGTTAAAAGAATCCTAGCCTTCATGACTTACATTGCCATCTGTAAAATTAAAGCTCTTCTCTGCCTCACCAGGAGGCTGTAAGGCTAAATATATTGAAGACTGAGAAATGTTAAAAAATTGAGATTGTGTATGATCTATGAACACAGGAATTTTGCTACTGAGTTCAGTTGTGCCAGGATTTAACCTGAGTGATTTAACTCATATTTAGAGGAAGCTTTTATTCTTTTTATATGTCCTGGTATTTATAGAACAGGTAAACAAGTCAGTATTTGATGGCTTTCAGAAAACCAGACTTTCTTATTATGAACTGCTTACAAAAGACAATAATATAACTCTGAAAGGAAGGCTTAAATAACCTCTTGACCATATCACCTGTATTATGGTTTATAACATTTCCAAGAATGATCACTTTTGCAGATGCTGGTTGCTATGGTTCTCACATGGGGACTTCAGCTATTTAGAGATGCATGGATGTATATAGTGTACTGTTTCACTGAATATCAGCTACTGAGCCACTACACACACAGAACTAGAGAAAAAATGTTTTACTATTATACAGGATTGTGATAAATTCACAGAAAATTTTTTGTCTTGGTAATGTGAAAACAGTAACAGCCTTAAAACCATTCTTATATTTACTTAAGCAGCAAAGATGCAGTGCAAACATGATTATGTTCTACCAGATATCAGAGAATCATAGAATGGCAGGGGTTGGAACTGACGTCTGGAGATCATCTAGTCCAACCCCACTGATAAAGCAGGTTCACCTAGAACAAGTTGCATAGGACTGCATCCAGGTGGGTTTTAATATCTCCAGAGAAGGAAACTCCACAACCTCTATGTGCAGCCTCTCCCATCCTCACAGTAAAGAAACTTTTCCTCACATTTAAGTGGAACTTCCTGTGTTCCAGCTTGTATCCATTGCCTCTTGTCCTATCACTGGCCACCACTGAAATGAGTCTGGCTCCATCCTCTTGACATTCACCCTTTAGATATTGAGAAACACTGATAAGGTCCCCCCCAGCCTTCTCTTCTCTAGGCTAAACAGACCCAGGTCTCTCAGTCTATCCTCGTAAGAAAGATGCTCCCCCTTAATCATCTTTGTAGCCGTCCGCTGGAGTTTCTCCAGATGTTCCCTAACTCTCTTGAACTGGAGCAGTAATAATATAATCAGATGATGAAGCAGTTCCCAGTTTCCACAGCTAGCTGTGTGCCTAGTGGCATCCTAGCTGCCTACTAGTCAGTACACCAATTTTTCTCCCCTACCTTGTGTCCAGGCAGGCTAATGGGCCAGTGAAACATTCAGTGCACTTGAAAAAGTTGGTTGGCCAACAGAGTATAGACATAGAATTTCATATCAGAGGCTTTTTTTTTTTTTTAAGTAGAAGTCAAGGTTTTGCAGGCAGATCACCTTGGCTACTGTTATCCTGATGACTGCTGATTGCTTCTCAAGGAAGCTTTCTGTCACTCTTTTTCTAAAGCTTCTGGAGAACTTGGAAACATATGGATATCTAATAAGATAAGGCATATGAAAATACCTTCTTATGTAGATTTAGGTATGCATTCAAGTATGTATAACCAGACTTTCCCAAGCGTTAGGAATATCCTATCTCATCAGTTCTTTCTATGGCAAAGATAGTGTTGGTTCACTACCCTTGAAGAATTGCATCTTAGCAAGAATATGTGTAGGATACTCAAAGTCTTGCAAGTTGTCTAGAGGTAGCCTAAATATTAATTATTTTAGCTAAGGACAGAATTTAAATTGTCTGGTGTAATCATATAATAACAGTACCTTACAAAATGATCAAAGGAACAAAATGTTCTTTTTACCTCAAAACTTTTCCCAAAAGACCTTATGAGAAAATAACCCTTGGCTTCTATGAAAAGAAAAGGAAAACAAATGTTTATATTTTCCCAAATATAGAGAAATGACATTTCTATCTACAAAACTTAGCAGAACTTGTAGAAGGCAAACTTCTCTCCTTCTGGAGTTCCAGAAAAAAATAATTCCCAACAATAAGTTACAGTTTGCCAGCTCTGACCTCCAAGCTTTTGGATGCCATGTGTTTTCAAGTCCTCACAATCCACAAGAGAAAGCCTGGCAACGAGAGAAATGTGGGTTGCTATGGGAGTTCTACAGCACAAAAAGACCACATGCTATCTCTGAGAGTGAGAGGGTAACCCCTAAATCACACACTGGAGTAAGCCCAAATTTCAGCTGCTTATGGGTCAGCAGAACAGAATAACACTAGCATCTTTAGAGAGAGATCTTTGAGGCTTGAATGAATGTGAAGTGGAAATAGGAGTAATTTAAGGATTGGAAAGCTTCTATCTTTAACCTCTTGTTTACTGTTGCAGTATGTCCAAATCTTATCCAAGCTGAAAGATGGCCTTGATGTAAAAAATATGTAGCTATTGAAGGATGATGGGGATGATAGTTAATATCACCATGCTAGAAACTCCTACATATGACTCAGCAAAGTCTTAAACCCTGTTAAGCTGTTCCAGTTGAGACCTTTTGCCTGCAGTACTAGAAGTTCTCTGTTCCGCACTAAATTAAAGCTTTATATAATTGCCTATTCCTGTCATAGGAAAGCCTCTATTTCCTCCTCCTTCTCTTGCAGAACATTCCCCTTTTTCAGACATATTAAATGCATGCAATTTAGCACCAGGGAACATTTTCAGAGTTCTGTGTGAGCCTTACATAAATCTCCGTACTGTTTTGTTTTGATATATACAGAAATATATTTTGAAACGCCTATGGCTTGTGATGTCTTGTAAACTGATTTTTTTTTAATGTGATGAGGTTAACCTAGTTGGGTATTTGTTCAAACATCTGTCAATAACATGAGATAAACAAGAGTCTTGACTATCTGGTAGCCATTCTTTATGAGTACATGTTAGTATTACTAAAAAATTAACTGTGTTTGGCCCAGGAATAAAAGCACACAAGGAGTCTATGGGCTTAAACTTCAGTGTTTAATAAAGAATCTCTAACTTTTTTTCCCCTTCCAACATTACTGTGGGAGAGCATCATTTCTATTAAGAGGGAAAAAAACCAAACAGAAATATTGGATTTGAAAAATTGTTTTACATCGTATTTTAATTTTTTCAGTGTCAGAGTGCCAGAAACTAATTTGTAATATGGCAGCTATCTCCTTCTTGTAACCTTATAATGATTTTGGATTTTAAACCAGGTTCAAATAGAAGCCACTATTCTTTTCCACTAATCGAAGAAATGGAGTCACAATAGGTGGATCAGGGTAAGAGAATAGTACAATAGCTCAACAAAGAGGAACAGGATCCTTTCTTTACTTAGTGGAAAACTGATTTAAAAGCTGTCTGGTTCACATCAAAATGTCTTGCACAAAAGTGATTCATTCTACTTTCTAAATTACACAAAACTAAAGAGTTTGGGACTTTTTTTTTTTTTTTTTTTTTTTTTTACAATGTCCAAGCTACTCACATAGAATGTTTTACAATGGTGATCAAATTTGATGCCCAGAAAAAGCTGTGGGAATTGAGGCCCATGAAATCTTGTTTCAACTGCTTTTATATTTGCTGTCGGAGACGGATATCATTCTCAAAAGGAGAAGGGCGTTACTTTGGCTCCTAGTGTATTGCTGATCCCTCCCTTGTGTGCTTGCCTCAGGAGAAGCAGGAATAATTGTATAGCTTAGCTCTCAACCAGTGATCAGTAAAACTATTTATTGGTCATCACTCTATACTCAGAAACAGTACAATCTGGGAGCCTGTAAAACCAGGAAAGTTTCCTAAACTGGAAAAAGAAGGGCAGCTGTCTGTCCCAAGCCCAAGATTATTTTGCTTTTTAATAATTAAATAGGTTGTTGGAGCTTTCAATCATTTTCCCCTAGCACTTTGCTTAGACTCCAGAGGAGAGAAGTAAATGTAATAATTCAACACTTTCAAGGGAAGAACAAGGCATTTATTTGGGAATAGATGGATCTGCTATAGAAAGCTCAGGTGTTCATTAGCAACTAGCAACAAGCACTAGAAATTGGGGAAGAGAACCAATATCTAAAAGCAAGAGATGCAAGAGCTCTTTGCATTATTTAGAGCTTGTGATGCATGCTGAGCACTTTTTTCTTCAAAAAGTAGGCCACTGAAATTATGAGGGATATTAGTGGAGCGTACTACTATTTCTTGTGAGGAAGAGTCTGATTCATATGGTTGAATTTTTGATGACCTGTAATAAAAAGAAATTATCCAAGTCCTCTGACCATTCTATTTCAAAGATCAATATACCATAAAAAGCACTAGTAAAGTTTTTTTCTGTTCAATTAAATATTTTATTGTGTTTACTTTGCTTATATTGTAATGTTCCTCTTCTACAGTGGCTGTATGTAACATATGCTTTGTTTTCTTTTTTTGATTTGTCATTGGACATCTTTTACAATTCTCAACAGAAAGCTGTAAAACCATTTTAAAAGTAATTTTCTAAAAGTATAATATAGGATTACGGTGTAAATAGCTGTGATTGTACAACTTCAGAATCTATCACTTATATTCTTGAATAAAGGAAGGTTGTATTGCAGAAATGCAACATTTGTTAAGCAATCTATGAGGATATGGGTATTTCTAGCAAAATCACTGAGAACTGTATCTTATAACTTGGGAATGTTTACATTTTTAAAAAACACTGGTCTAATTAGTCTGTGGTCATTGTCAACAAAACTTAAAGAAATAGTCACTGTGTGAACCAGTACAAAGGAAATAGTCAGATAACCCTGAAACAAGCTGCCTAGCCCAGATGGGTGGTCTTGCAGGTTGTCACTTGGTTTGCCCTTTCAGTTTACATCACTTAGTTATTTTTTCCATTAGAGAAGGCATTCAGATGCAGGGCTGATTGCTGTGTTTTCTTATTTTTGTACCCATTCATCATGTTCTAAATATTGATTCTCCAGCTAGAGTCCTGTGTCACTGAAATGTTAGTTACTTGAATCAATAGAGAACATTCTTGTTACTAGGCTGATAGGATCTGGATGTCTGTGACAAACCTTTTATTTACATTGTTAAACTCATCACTATGAGATAAATTTTCTTGTGAAGGACCTAATTTTTTAGATAGTTGTACACTCAGAATGAACATATTGTGTTCAGGCTTGAGTGAGAAATACCATTTTTTATCCCTCAGTGTAAAATCTCTTTCATCTGTTTCATCCTACTGCAAATTTCACGGAGGCTTTGGGAAAAAAGGGACTACAGTTCACATCTTAGGGTAGACAGTAACCTAGGACAAGCAAATCAGAATCTTGGAACTTTCCACATGCCTGCTTCAAGTACATACTAATGTTTTCTAAAATTAACATTAATCAAACAGTTTGCAGTTATGTTGTCTACGTGTCAGGTTTCTTCCATTCTAGAGTGCCTATTGTGAAGTAAGTGAAGATCTTTCTTTCCCTCTCACATACACACACACACATTCACTCGTCTGATATTACTTTTCGAAGAGATTACTTCCAGCTTGGACTCACAAATGTTTCCATTGGGAGACAGTAAATACTCCATTTGTGTAGCATGAGAATTCAGTGTATATGCAATCACTGTTTAATGAGATAAAACACAAGCTGAAGGTCTGAATGGGTCTTGGATATACTTACAAATTAAACACTGAACCATATGTCTAAGAAAAGAAACAAAACTTCACTGTACTGGAAGAGAAACGGGGCAATGAAAATACGAAAAATGTGTTTCAATTTTGTGATTTTTTTTAAGGTGGATGGTTACTGGTAAACTGTATTTTACTTAAAATTAAGAGACCAGTGCAGATACATATACATATGTATATATACACACGTATGTAAACTGTGAATTGCATTACACAGAGAAGTGGACCCTTTTGAGGGGGATGAAATTGCAAAGATATAGTTTTACTTCTAAAAAAAAATATTCATAGTAAGAAGATGAGAGATTTGTTTCTGTTAAACTGCAGCATCAATAACAACAAAAAACTACTCTGTAGCTACTCTGGGGTTGAACTTTTACCATTTTCAACCAAAACATTTAGCTATTGATTGAGATACTGACTTTGTGAGTACCAGGGAAAGGAAGGGGTCAGTTAGGATTGTTTGACTTGCTGACCAAAAAGAAGCTACTTAACAGAGTGAGAGAGAAGGAAGTGAGCAGAAAATTTCATACTGATTGTAATAGATAAAATTTATTTTTGTGAGTGAAAAACCAATTCTTTTTATAAAAACAATGTTTGCAAACTTTTCAGCTAGAGTTCAACAGTTTTGTTTCTCAAACCTAGTGGCAAAATTTTTCATTAAATGAAAAATCATTTCTTGTTAAAACAGTTTTCTGTTGAAAATACTGTATATGTTTGATAAAAATTGATCCTTCTTGATATGTGTAAATATAAAGAAAGGTAACTTTGTATTTTCAAAGATATTTAAAATCATTTTTCTGAAAGGAAAAAGTTAGAGATATGCATGAGGACATGCAATACCAAATAGGTGCCTAAAACCAAGGATTAGTGTAAGGCAGAAAGAAAAGATGGATGCAAGCTTTTTGAATAGTTCAAATTTTAGATTGAAGCATTTGTTTGGGTGTTTTGTCTGAATCAGTTCACTTGTCACTAAGTCATTTCCTTATAGAGAACAAATGAATACATTTACTTTTGAGTACTGGTATGGTCAACATGTGATCATGCTTGTTGATAAATGGACTCTTAAAACTTGAGTGAAAAAGTCATAAGTAAGAGCTGAGTGTTTGAGAATTCAAATAAATAATTTGTCAGGAAACTGTAACCATCTGTCAGTTCCTCACACTGTTAGGCTTTCCCCCCTCCCCCCCTGGCCACTAGAGAAGATAGCCAAACTGCCAAAACCAAATAAAGAACATACCTTTTGGGCTTTGGATCAAAACAAGTAAGAAGGTGATCAGTCTCATAAAAGAAAAAATTAAGATAATAAAAAAGATTACCTAGATTGTCAAAATTAATCACAGATTTACACTACAAAATAGAGGCCAAAAGTACATTCCTGAGTTATTCTGTGTCAACAGCCATTTTAGATGGCAAGAAACCTATTCACCAGCTTTATTCTACAATCACCTTTGAAAGAACTAAGGCCTACTTGGAAATGACAGGTATTTGATATGAAACAGCTATTTGAAAATACTGGCATCTCATTAAAAATGACCTGACTTTCCCAGGTGTAGAGTTGCATGAGAAACCACTCAATCCCTGACTCCTCTAGAATTTAAATGCCATATCCTGCTTGGAGAATACACTAACTCCTGACAGGTTGAGTCTGTTGCTCTACTTTGTTACTCACAGAAATGATAAAGACATTTCATAATGTAAACAGTCAGTGCCGACCAGCTCAGCTTTAACAGTGCTAACTCAAATACCAGAAGCAGCATTATGATTGAGAAACAAGATACAGTAGCTTGCACAGGCTTGTTTCAGCAGGGAGACTTCTTTTACCCAGGGTAGGAATAGTTTCATTCTACTGCAGGCATCTACTTTTCCTCTTCAGACACTCCTCTCGGAGTCACGGTGATGTCAGAGGAGAGAAATGTGCTCTTTTCAGGACTAATTCACCTGACTTATTTTAGACATCTATTTTAAGAAGAAATCAGAGATGTCTATGCTAGGGAATGCACTAGGTACCTAGAGAAAAATTTTCTTAAACCTTACACTATATATGCTGTGTGGAGATTCGCCGAACAGGGAATCAGTCTTCTTGCCTGTAGGCCATTAACGCATCTAAGGAAAAGGTTGCTAATTGCAGTGAGTCCCTGTTGCAATTAGTCGTTTCTTGACTTAAGGTTGTGGTTGGTTTATTAATTTGCTGCTGTCATTGCTTTTTTTTTATTTTCTTGTTTCTTTTTTTTTCTTTTTTCTTTTTCCTTTTTTTTTTTTTTTTTTTTTTTTTTTTTTTTTTTTTTTTTTTTTTTCCTTTTTTTTTTTTTTTTTTTTTTTTTCCAGTCAAATGCACAAGATACCCATGTGCTGGATATTTCCCCAGCGATGTTTTATATCTGACCAGTTAAAAATATTCAGAGCTGCTAGAAAAGATAATAATTATAGATTTTGTGTGGTCATCTCTGCTTGGAATATACTCAAGCTCGCTAAAAACATGAAAATGTTATTTGTAATACTACAGACCTCTAATTCTCTAAATTAGCATTCTCGTTGTAAGCATGAAATGTTCTTAGGCTTTTAATATTTGCAAATCTTTTTTAGCAATCAAATAGAGAATTTTAAAGTCATTTTAAAAGTATATAAAACTATATTATCTGGGTTGTGAGTCTTTGATGTCTGTTTCTGAGTAGGACAGTGAAAATTATCTCTTTGTCCTCTTCCTCCATTTCCTTCTGAGAGAAAAGAGATATTCTTGCATATCTCTCAGTTTCAGCAGCAGCTATCTTCAGCAACTAACAATTACCATCAGAAATGAAGTAAAATACTGAGAAATGGCAAGACTGTTTCTTTCCAATACAATGAGATTGTATAAAGAAACCACACAAAATTTTAATTTTCTGAAATCTTTACTTTGCTATGAACAAATTAAGTATGCTAATGTAAATTATGTACAGAATTTCCTTGTGATCCATCTGTTAGGATATCTTCAGCACATTCTTAATGTTTGCTAGGAATCCATAAATAGAAAGAATAGTGCAGAGCCAACAATTTAGCTTAGAACTTTTTTAGTAAAATATTTATTCTATTTGTCTCCTCTAGCTTATTGAAGTGATATAGGTGTTTGAAGATAAAGAAATAATGTATTGTGGAGTCTCTGCCAGTTAGACAATTAAGATTTTCAAAAACATGCCCTAGGATAATGTACAGCTCAAGGAAATATCTCTCTACATGTAAAATGGATAAATTTTTTAAGGGGACATCTCAACTGCCCACAGTTTTATTTGAAAGTATTTCAGTGTGAAGACAAGAGACTCACTTTCTTGTCTCTGAACTTTAGGGCATCACATCTGGGAAAATCAAGCCTTATCTACTTAATTTACATTTGAGATCTGAGATCATTGTATACGGGCACCTCTCTGATCCTATAAATAATGACTTCACTTTCAAATGTGTCATTTTCAAACATTGACACATCCATTATTTTTCATGATCTGCTATTGCAATGAAATATTGTTCAGCCCTGGCCTCAGTCCCATGGATAGGAAAATATTTTAAATTTCTAGGCTTGCTAAAAAAATAGATGTAGGAAAAGAGATAAATAGTTTGTGGAAAGCTATGTGGAAGAAGTCCTTACTTTTATACTAGGCAATGTGTAAACAGCTTAAAACACAAAAAAATATGAAATACAAAACATTATATGATATTGTATCTTTTGGGTACTTAACTTACATAGCTTGACTGTGTAACTCCATTGAAAGCATGTTGATTTTCCTGAAGAGAGTATATTTCCGAAACATTCACGGATTTTAAGGAAAAAAAAATATATACCTAGCAAACTGATACATCACACTGAGATACAAATTCTTGACTCTGCCTCAAGTTTCATGTGCAACGTTGGGAAAATTAAGAAAATAATGTTACAGTTCTTGCAGTGTTTCTCTGAACAGTTCCAACTTGCCTATGACCTGGGTTGCATGAACACCCCAGTATCACCTTCAGCAGCCAGGTGTGAGAGCACTGGCTGTATGTAGAGGTCCAGTCAAACTTTCCTGTCCTGGCAGTCTCATGAGATAGAAAGTAAATACAGTGTCATGGCCATGCTTAATGGGTGCAGTGGTGCAGTCTCTAGATTTGATTTTTCAACATTTAAATAAAATATCCTGTCCTTTTTTTTCCTATTAATATTTTTGTTTTGGCTTTACTAGAGAGGCACAGGGTTGATGTCCACATTGTTTTGCAAAGTGCTTTTGGTACCTTTCGTACTCAAATATTGCTGCTAAAATGTTCCATGTTACTAAAATTTGGGGTAAAATCAGTTGAGAGACACAGTGAATATAGTAGATTTTCTTCATATTTCGACTAGTGGAAAGTAGTGTGAAAGACTTTTACTGTACCACTGGAAAAAAAATTGCAAACCATGGCTACATAAACAGGTATGTGCTAGTAAATTCTAAGTATGCATCCTTTTTATTACTGTTTTGTATTAATGTCTAAAGAATGTAAGTTTGTTATTTTGAGCATAGACAGATTCCAGGGCACTCACATGGAAAAACATAATAATTTCTGTTTTCTTTAAGTATTCCAGTAATTTCAGCCTGACAATCAGAGTCTAATGCCAAAACTAAATGGCAAAACCTTGAACTGGTTTAATTGTTTTCCCTCAGGTAGTATCCGAGATGTTATATGGACAACAATCTTCCCTGAAGATTTTCTTTCTCCTGGAGAAATCATTAAAATTCTCTGTATTGTTCAGCATCTCTACAAACCTTGTGCAGCAATATAGGCTAATATATCAGCAGTCAATGTCCCTGGCAATTCATGATAAGTTCAGCTCTGTATCAGACAGAAACTACATATTCTCCAGCTTCCTCAGAGCCAGACTGAAACAACAAAGTGGTTTTTAAAAGAAGGGGGGAAAGAAGGAAGGAAGGAAGGAAGGAAGGAAGGAAGGAAGGAAGGAAGGAAGGAAGGAAGGAAGGAAGGAAGGAAAAGAGACTAGTCAAGGGAGAAAAGAGCCCTTGGGACAAATTGTTTTCTCTGAACTTCCCAGTCCTATTTGGAGAGCTGCCTCATGATGAAGTCGGTAACAAGATGGGCATGATTCCCAGCAGTGCTACTGAATGCCTGGAAAAAGGCAGTTTCCATCTTCATGGGCCAGAGTGCTGTCTCTGCTACCAGAATGCACACCTGCATCTGCTGCTGCAGAAATTCTTCCATCTCAGACTTGACTAATGTAATTGTCCATTCCCAGGAATTAAGTTTCATAAACCAAGAAAGCCATTATTTGTTTGAAACACAACAGCAGGCCCTGCTTAGCAACGTGCTATCCTTAACACAACACCACAAATTTCTTCTGTGACCACACTGATCACAGAGGGAGATTTATGGCCTCTCTCATGAGGTTTTTTGTGAAGACATGTAAACCAATAATTGTTTTTTTTTTCCTAATTATTATAGTTTTCACAGGCAATAAGTTGGTTACAAGTTACCTAAGACTATTTTTAGTCCTTTTCCAAAGTAGATACTATAATCTCTTGGGGAAGAGGGGCAAGAGGAGACTGGGGAAGTAGCCAGAAGGACACAGGAAAACTCCTTGATGATGGAGGGGACATGTTGTAGCAAGAGGTGTTGCTTTACCTCAGAGTATTCTGCCTCACTGCAGGACATTCCTTTGAGGCTTGTGTCCTTCAGACCTCAGGAATAATTTCTCAACCCTGTCTGCCCCTTGGCTCAAGATATTTCAGTTAAACACTATTAGCAAGGTGAGGGCTTGGAAGTGGATTTGGCCAGCGGGAGCTGGTGGATGCGAGTCAATGCTGAGTGGATCTGGCCCAAGCATGAGCAGTCTGGGAGAGAAGATACATGTGTGAAGCTCACCTCCTGAGAGAGCACGGCTGCATGCCTCATCACTTTTGGAACAAAACAGTGAAATTCCCCTATTTAATTTATGACATGTCTATTCTATAGGCCACACTGGAGACTAGGATCAGCCCAAGGTAGCTGTAAAGGAGCCAATTCATGCACGAGACAGCATGACCACAGCAGGATGCAACTCAGAGGTATGAGCTTGTCTTCTCAGGGTTGCAAAACAGCCTGAATTACACTCCAGCCTTGCTTGTTTAAAAGCTAGTTTGGGTATCTCTAAATTATTATTCAGAAAGGGCATCCTTCTCTTTTTCTTTTCTTTCTTTTTTTTTTTTTCTTCTTTTTTCCTGAGCTTTTACTCAAGCTCACAGACTGAAAAAAGTAAAGCCAAATAAAATAAATGAATCAAAATGTGTTCTCTAGACTGGGAAGACAGGAAATAAGAGAGAGAGATTTATTGGTTTTAATATTTAAATCTTGGGAGGTGCTCAAAACCTATGCTGATGGGACTATATAAGTAGCTAGATAGAGACAGTAAATATCAGGAGTAGCAATGATAAATCTCACTCATGTTTTTATTGGGACAAATCCTGAGTTTATATAGCTGAATTACATGCCAAAAAATTTCAAAGTTGAGTGTCTAGAAATAAGTACCTATATTCATGTGGGAATCAGTGAGAACTGTGAATTCTCAGTACCTCTGAAAATTGCTTTCACGTAGATAGAATTTATAGGACTACCTTCAGACACTGAGCTTTGAAAAATTTGGCCAGGTTTCCTACCTATTTATTGTTTCCTGGGCCAAAAAGAATGATGAAAGTATCTGGCTTTTTATTATTATTTCCATATGCAATATATTTATAAGAATATTTATGCAAGGAATGTTACAGAAATTCCATGCTTTGTTTCCTTCGTGAAAGATACCTTCCTCATAAGAAACATATTATGCTTGGTCAAATATTTCTCTCTATGGGAGGATTACATCCATAGAATGTGGGGTTCTCATTTATCAGAAGCACTTAATTTATCACCTGGCTTTTATTAAAAAAAAAAAAAAAAAAAAAGAGGGGGGGGGGGAGGAGTGATCTATTCTGTTTGGACAGCCACTGTACACTGGATTTAGGAGATTAAGGTTTACTCAAGAAAAGTGTTATTGTGAGATATGATATGAATAGCATGACATCATTTCTGGCAATACATTATCAGTGAGTGAAAGGAGAAAAAAAACAACATGCAGACAGCTTTCTGATAAAGGGAAAAAGTTCTCTATTCTTTTCAAAATTTACTGTGCTTTAAGATTGTGTGCATCACATACCAGTCTAGAATAAGAATAGACAAAACAGCAAGAAATTCTTTAGAGGTCATTATTTGAAAATATATTGATGTTTCTAAGTGTGGGAGAAAAAAGTATTTAGGGTGGATTAATGAAGAGCCAGTGGGCTTGGATATATTTTTTTACTTACCAGAAAGCTAAGGATTTCCAACTTTTCCTTTAAAACTTTGTATGGATACAGTACTTAAGATTTTTTTTTTTTTTAAAATAACCAATTATATGGCTTTTTTTTTTGACTAGTTGCATAATCTCATTCTAACTTGCATGACATCATGGGAGGAGATATTTACTCAAAAATTAGTTCATTATAATCAATATTTTCTCCCCCAAATTATGACAAAATTTTATTAAATAATTTTGCTTATTACACTTGACCAATTAATTTTCATGGAATAAATAAATATGAACTACCTATAACAAAGTATATTTAGTTATACAATATTTTGTTCTAGTTAACAAAATTTTGGTTTACTTATTTTTGTCTTTTCTATACAATTTTTATAACATATTTTCCCTACTTTTAAAATAATTTAGAATCACTGCACAACTATGCATCAGGATATTATCTGATTTATCAATACAAAATTCCTTACTGTCCCTAAGTTTGGTGGTTTAGATTCATTGGATTTAAGGTGTATGAGATACTGTTGTAAACAGTACTGATATTAGGTGGTCTTAACAGTAGAAAAGGTGAATTCATATAAGGGAAAAAAAGTACATGTATTTCCTGAGCTTTTGGATGTGACATATAAAAATAACACTGTACCCTTATAAGACATGAGATGTAGCAATGGTTCTAACTCCAGTGCTAAGAGGTGTAATGGGGGCACTAAGAGATATTCTCAGCCCTAATTTTTTTAGGAGAAAGTTTAGATATAAGACTTGGTTGCAAACTCAAAGGCAGACTGATTTTCCCAGTTTCTTAGTTTCAATGTCTTGGTTACCAGATCACATTGCCTATACTCTGTATCACAACACTGAGTTTTAGTTGTTGAGTTTTTCATACCAGTTTGCTTTATGTTCATAGATTTCACTAGACTTAGCTTTACACGTCTTTTCTTCATCCTTTAAATGAATCTTTCTTTCCTGTTTGCTATCCCTGAGCTTAACAGCAGTCATGCAGTGTGTCTATAAAGTATAAGTATTCTTTACAAGAAAAAAATTGTAGATATACTTCCATCACTGCAGTTCAGTTGAGTTCTTTAGTTGCAACTGATTAATTATATAACTTCTGTATAAAGTTATTCTCCTATTTTAAAATGATATTAAAGGATTTTATATGTCCTATGGTCTATCTATTATTGTGTTCACCCTGTATTTTATCAATCTTTGACAACTTCCTTACATTCCTAGGATAAGTTTATATATTGCTTTGTCTTATGTTAATATTTGCAATCCTTTCCATTATGTCAATTAACTGGTAGGACATCTATCTAGACACAATGTACTAAAGTATAATATAGAAAAGAAAAATACTTCAAGATGCTAACAAATTATAACCATGCTCAGATATAAACCAGATGTATGAGTGATAAACACAGAGATACAGAATTGTCACCACCCTTCAAAATCACAATTTAAAATGCCTCCACCTTTGACCTGTGGTAATGAGCTTTACTAGGGTATAACAGAGATGGAAATCCAACCTCGTGTTTTCTTATTGAGTTTTTGAAAATATTTTAATTGTTCTTTCTTTTTTTCTTTGTTGCTTCTTCAATAGGAGCGTCTCTCACACTAAAAACATTTATGAGTGGGGAAAAAGAAGTGGCTAATGGAGATATGGCTGCCTGTTAACAGTGCTGAATGCAAACGTGTGCTTCAGGTTATGCAATGAAGAAAGGCTCTCACTACCACACAGCCTTCTTCTTTCACTCACTGTTTCACAGCTGTGTTTAGTGGTGGAGAATATATGTGCTGATATAAACCAAGAGCACACATAGGCCAAATACATTTCATCTGTACTGTCTAGTAACAGCACAGTTCCTGAACAGACCTCCAACTTTGGAAGACTAATTAATTTCTAAGGAGAGTTTTGTCAACTTTGATTCGATAACAGTGGAAGTACATTGACTTTTCTTTAACAATACAAAGAAAACAAGTATCTTTTACTGAAAAAGGGTATTTTTTTCTTTATAATCTCCATTAAACTATTCTCATGAAACATGAAGTCAAGCAATATCACCTGGATGTCAAGTTTTTTATAACTGTAAAATGAAAGCAGATTCTTTAAATCAAGACTGGTTGGTGTTTTGTTTTGTTTCCTTTCCCCTGGAAGATGCATTTTAGTATTGTGGTTTTCAACCCTGTGTATACCCTGTGTGTTCGTAGTGTTCCAAGAAAAAATCATAAAGGTTTATAAAGAATTATTAAAGAGATCAAAACCAATTCTTACAGAGCTTTACTTCACTGTATTTCTACTGTACTAACTGGAGTCTGAGTCAAAAAAATATGTCAAATTTTTCATCCGAGCAAGAATGATACCAGAAGTCTTGTTCAATACCTTTCTTCTGACCTTTCAGGCTGTGGGTCTTGGCTGTGCTTCACATGACCTTGAACCAAATTTCAAGCACAGCAGTTCATACTTCTACAAGGAAATAATAAAATTGACTCATCTATTATAAGTTTTCTCAAAAGTGAGCAAACAATAAAATATTTGTTGGTTTGTTTGTTGTGTTTTTTTATTCAGAGTTTAGCAATGAGAAAGTCTGGTTGTACTTTTGGATACATCTGTGTATTGGGTCTGGCTGGGCTGGAGTTT